>NC_092104.1:39238449-39325949 GCF_045679555.1 Salvelinus alpinus
ATATAATGCAGTATAATTAAAGTAATAGACCACCCCTGACATAATAAAGATACTTGGACCTAAAATCACTCAGGCAAGCTTTCCTGATGGCTACTACTGACCTACAAGAATTCCTCTTCCTCCTAATGCCTTAGACCTTTGTACTTTTTCTCTCACACTCAACAGAGAGAAGGAGAGTCACTTTTGAAAGTAAGTTCTCCTAACTCATGGAGCCCGCAATTTGCTATCCCCCTTCTTTTTTGCCTCTCTACCACACTCCGAATGGGCCAGATTTGAAAAGCTCTGCACTGGGATCAAGTGGCAGATGTTTCTATAGAGTATGGTATGCTAAGTTCTGGTTTCTAACGCTTGTATTGGAGTTTCCACTTTCCAGTAATGCCTCTCTACTAAATTATTCTACCTCTGGAATTAGTATTCACTTCAATTAGTAACTAAAGTATTTTCATAGAATGTAACTTTACATGTCTTTACATACAGTACCAGTCAAAAGTTTGGACACACCTACTCATTCAAGAGTTTTTCTTTATTTTTACTATTTTCTGCATTGTAGAATAATAGTGAATACGTCAAAACTATGAATTAACACATATGGAATCATGTAATAACCTAAGAAGTGTTAAACAAATTAGATTCTTCAAAGTACCCACCCTTTGCCTTGATGATAGGTTTGCACACACTTGGCATTCTCTCAACCAGCTTCATGAGGAATGCTTTTCCAACAGTCTCGAAGGAGTTCCCACATATGCTGAGCACTTGTTGGCTGCTTTTCCTCATCCCAACCCATCTCAATCGGGTTGAGGTCAGGTGATTGTGGAGGCCAGGTCATCTGATGCAGCACTCCATCACTCTCCTTCTAGGTCAAATAGCCCTTACACAGCCTGGATATGTATTTTGTGTCATTGTCCTGTTGAAAAACAAATGATAGTCCCACTAAGCGCAAACCAGATGGGATGGCGTATCGCTGCAGAATGCTGTGGTAGCAATGCTGGTTTAGTGTGCTTTGAATTATAAATAAATCACTGACAGTGTCACCAGCAAAGCACCCCTACACCATCACACCTCCTCCTCCATGCTTTATGGTGGGAACCACACATGCAGAGATCATCCGTTCACCTACTCTGCCTCTCACAAAGATGGCAGTTGGAACCAACAATCTCAAATTTGGACTCATCAGACCGAAGGACAAATTTCCACCAGTCTAATGTCCATTGCTCTGGTTTCTCGGCCCAAGCAAGTCTCTTCTTATTATTGGTGTCCTTTAGTAGTGGTTTCTTTGCAGCAATTCGACCATGAAGACCTGATTCACACAGTCTCCTCTGAACAGTTGATGTTGAGTCTGTAACTTGAACTCTGTGAAGCATTTATTTGGGTTGCAATCTGAGGTGCAGTTAACTCTAATGAACTTATCCTCTCCAGGAAAGGTAAATCTGGGTCTTCCTTTCCTGTGGCGGTCCTCATGAGAGCCAGTTTCATCATAGCGCTTGATGGTTTTTTTGTGACTGCACTTGAAGAAACTTTCAAAGTTCTTGAAATTTTCCGTATTGACTGAACTTCATGTCTTAAAGTAATGATGGACTGTCGTTTCTCTTTGCTTATTTGAGCTTGCCATAATATGGACTTGGTCTTTTACAAAATAGGGCTATCTTCTGTATACCACTCCTACCTTGTCACAACACAACTGATTGGCTGAAACGCATTAAGAAGGAAAGAAATTCCACAAATTAACTTTAACAAGGCACCCCTGTTAATTGAAATGCATTCCAGGTGACTACCTTATGAAGCTGGTTGAGAGAATGCCAAGAGTGTGCAAAGCTGTCATCAAGGCAAAGGGTGGCTACTTTGAAGAATCTCAAATATAAAATGTATTTAGATTTCTTTAACACTGTAACATTACAATTTAGAAAATAGCACAAATAAAGAAAAACCCTTGAAGGAGTAGGTGTGTCCAGACTTTTGACTGGTGCTGTACATAAATCATAAAGACATTTTCATTCCTGGCTTGCGTCAGGTAAATCATTGTAGAAATGTAATTCAAACCAGCATATTGGATGATTGGACATTACCAGCTAACATAAAATCAACATATCATGTTAAAAAAGCCATTATGTGTTTGTGACACACAGTGTATGTGTCTGTATTCTACTTGGAGAAATGAGACTGAAAACATTTCCATAGTTCTCTGTTCTTGAGCTAAACTTTCCTCCCTCTAAGTGCACAGCTTTGGAAATCTGAAGCAATTGCCTTTACTTCTGTTTGCCTACACTCCAATCCATTGACTCTCAGGCAGCTATCTGCTCTGCACCTTGAACCACTGCAACCCAGACCTGCACACCTTACAGAGGGGGGTTTCTTTTCAGCTTTTCACCTTATACTGCAATGTAGAAACCACAGGAGGTTGGTGGTACCTTAATTGGAGAGGACGGGCTCGTGGTAATGGCTGGAGCGGGAATAAGTGGAATGTTTTCAAATATATCAAACACTTGGTTTCTATGTGTTTAATGCCATTCCATTCACGCCGTTCCAGCCATTCTTATGAGCCGTCCTCCTCTCAGCAGCCTCCACTGGTTGGAACATATTCATCCTGTTCCCTCAATGAGAAGATTCCTGGATGCATGTGTTAAGTTCCAGTTATGAACTGATCACTGGTGAATGTTGGGATCAATATGATTTACCTTTTAATTTCAGATCCTCTTATCTTTAACGTTTTAACATTATGTTGGTGATGCTTCCTTTTCGTTGCCTCACTTGCACAACTGACATGGCACAGTGCACTGGATTTTTTCGTTGTTGAAAAAAAAAAACGATAATTGTGGTTGCTATAGATACTGTCCCTCCTCACTGTCTTTCCTGGCTGTGTTCAGAGTATGGCCATCGCATGAAGGACAGTCAGAGGGACAGGGAGAGGGGGAGGCAGAGGGAGAGCATTCACCACAACACCCCTCACCGCTTCACCGTGGGACTCAACATGAGGGCTGCCAAGTGTACTGTGTGCCTGGATACCGTGCACTTTGGTCGCCAGGCAGCCACCTGTGTCGGTATGTTACGTTCCAACCATCCACTCCCCATCACAATGATCAGGCACATTTCTGTTGAGCAAGGCTTTTTCAGAAGGGTGGCTCATATAGTACTGTGATTCTGGCATTCCTAGTTTGAACAGTTTTCTTCTCTCCTTCAGAATGTCATGCTTTGTGCCATCCAAAATGCTCCCCCTGTCTTCCTGCCACGTGCGGCCTGCCTGGGGACTGTGCCCTGCACATGGCTGAGGCGCTGTGCCGGGACAAAGGCAGCTCCCCTGGCTTGCAGCTCAAAGAGGCCAGCGGACATGTTCGCCTGGAGGGGTGGATGAAGCAGCCCAGGTGGGTCTGTTAATTCTGGTGTGTGGACTTCATACCCACTACTACTGTGAAACAAATTTGACTAATAGGACTATACTATAGATCAACACTGCCTGTCTGCTTACCCTTCAAGTTGATTGCATTTAGACTGATTGCTAATCCCTCATACTGTATTTGATTTGATCTGAGATGTTTCTTTAGTTCTAAAGTATAGTTGTAGGCTACAGTATTATCCTCATCTGTTCTAGGCATTGACTATCTCTGTGATAGTCTATGCTGCTGGCCCTGTGACAGACATGTTTGTTCTGTAGGAATGGGAAGCGTGGCCAGGGCTGGGAGAGGAAGTATGTGGTGCTGGATGGGACCAAGGTGACCATCTATGAAACAGAGCCCAGAGAAGGTCTCACTCCCTTTCCTGTCCCTACAGTACATATGATTATGAAATAGGTTGAACTATTTCCTATTTATTTTGGTAACAATTCATTTTTATTTCATTTAGCTTACAGTGTTCTTGATTGCTGCCAGTTGGTGCCTTTCAGTCTGTGTATTTCTTAGTGAATGTTGATTTCCCTCTGTTTGTGTTGTTCAGACTCAGTGAAGCCACTGGATGAGTTTGAGCTGTGTCTGTCTGATGGAGAGGTGATGGTGCACGGAGCTGTCGGGGCGTCTGAGCTGCCCAACACCGCAAAGTCAGGTACACCAAACTTGTGTCCGACTTGTTAACTTATTAGTAGTATCATGATCTGTGCTTAGGAATGAACTGTTTCCCTCGTTCCCTCACTGTGCTGTGATGTGTGTAGATGTGCCGTATGTGCTGAAGCTGGAGTCCCACCCCCACACGTCGTGCTGGCCCGGACAGACTCTGTACTTCATGGCTCCCAGTTTCCCAGACAAGCAGCGTTGGGTGGCCGTGCTGGAGTCTGTGGTGGCAGGGGGGCGAGCATCTCGGGAGAAGGCTGAGGCAGATGCAGTGAGTACCACAGTACTCACCACTATGGAGTTAAATTACTATAATTACTTACTGACACACATACACACAACCCTAAACCTTACCCTAACCCTAAACCTTACCCTAGCCCCAGTGGTGGAATAAGTACCCAATTGTCATACTTGAGTAAAAGTAAAGATACCTTGATAGAAAATGACTCAAGTAAAAGTCACCCAGTAAAATACTACTTGTGGAAGTGTCTAAAAGTATTTGGTTTTAAATATACTTAAGTATTAAAGGTAAATGTTATAGCTAAAATATACTTAAGTATCAAAAGTAAAAGTATAAATAATTCAAATTCCTTATAAATCCTCTTGGTACCTCTTCTGACTGACATTTTTGCTTATAAATCGATCTCTGGACGCTGTAAATTGAACTAGGTTGCATTGAGCAATAGCCTTGGCTCCCATGGGCACCAAGTATATTTTCTGAGCCTGTGTGACATAGGATGTGAAATCTGAAACCACTAGAAGCTGGGATGGATGTCCCTCCAACTATTTCATTCGCTCTTTTGGCTGTGCATCAACTCCTGGCTGAACCCTACATCACAGCCACTGACAAAGCACATGCCTGCAATCATTACATCGTAGTGCAGCAGGAGAGAGTGGTGTCATCACGGTAGATCGATTTATTGCGATTAATCCAAATAATTATTAGATTTTAAACAAAAAACACTTTCTGTTTGTCACAGATGGACAAGATTAATATGAGATCCTAACGAGTTCAGGAAGTCAAGCTAGAGCTCTGTTCACAACGAATGTCTCACTTTAGAAAATATGCACATTTTCTCTAACCCTAAACATACAAATATGTATTGTACAGTTATAAGGAAAGTGAAGTCTTGTAGTTAGTCATTTCATCATTTGATTATGCTATATTTAGAAACCAGATAAGTCATGTCAAGCCTTATTCATACAGTTTTGTTGAATACTAATACATTGTATAAAATATTTCATATTTGCCTATTTTTTTTATCATATCTGTACTGTGCACTTGAGCTTGTGTCCTCAAAAGTGACTACACCTCAGCAACTGAGAACTATTTTTACCAGAAAGGTGAGATTTTAACCTTTCATTGAATATGCAGCATTACTAGTGGTTTTTTATGGCTCTCTTATGATACATAATTACTTTTCGAATACATTTAGTTACATTTAACTGGTTTAAGCAAACCAGAAGGCACCATTTTCTTGTTTTTTAAATGTATGGACAGCCAAGGGCACACTCCAACACTACAAACGAAGCATTTGTGTTTAGTGAGTCTACCAGATCAGAGGCAATAGGGATGACCAGGGATGATGTCTTGATAAGTGCCTGAATTGGAAAATGAATTGGAAAATGTAACGAGTACTTTTGGGTGTCAGCGAAAATATATGGAGTAAAAAGTTATTTTCTTTAGGAATGTAGTGAAGTAAAAGTAAACGTTGTCAAAACTATAAATAGTACAGTAAAGTACAGATACCCCCAAAAACTGTACCGAACAAAAATATAAATGCAACATGCAACAACTCCAAAGTTGTCACTGAGTTACAGTTCATACAGTATAAGGAAATCAGCCAATTGAAATAAGTTCATAATGCCCTAGTCTATGGATTTCACATGACTGGGAATCCAGATATGCACCTGATGGTCACAGATACCTTAAAAAAAGTTAGGGGCGTGGATCAGAAAACCAGTCAGTATCTGGTGTGACCACCATTTGCCTCATTCAGCGTGACACATCTCCTTCGCATAGAGTTGATCAGGCTGTTGATTGTGGCCTGTGGAATGTTGTCCCACTCCTCTTCAATGGCTGTACGAAGTTGCTGGATATTGGCAGGAACTGGAACATGCTGTCATACATGTCAATCCAGAGCATCCCAAACATGCTCAATGGGTGATATGTCTGGTGAGTATACAGGCCATGACATTTTCAGTTTCCAGGAATTGTGTACAGATCCTTGCAACATAGGGCCGTGCATTATCATGCTGAAACATGGGGCGATGGCAGCGGATGAATGACAACGACAATGGGTCTCAGGATCTTGTCATGGTATCTCTGTGCATTTAAATTACCATAGATAAAATTCTATTCTGTTCATTGTTCGTAGCTTATTCCTGCCCATAACATAACCCCACCGCCACCGTGGGGCACTCTGTTCACAACGTTGACATCAGCAAACCGCTAGCCCAAATATGCCATACACGTAGTCTGCGGTTGTGAGGCCGGTTGGACGATCTGCCAAATTCTCTAAAATGACGTAGGAGGCGGCTTATGGTAGAGAAATTAACATTCAATTATCTGGCAAAAGCTCTGGTGGACATTCCTGCAGTCAGCATGGCAATGGCATTTTCCCACAAAACGTGATACGTCTGTGGCATTGTGTTGTGTGACAAAACTGCACATTTTGGAATGACCTATTATTGTCCCCAGCACAAGGTGCACCTGTGTGATGATCATGCTGTTTAATCAGCTTCTTGATATGCCACACCTGTCAGGTGGATGGATTATCTCGGCAAAGGAGAAATGCTCACTAACAGGGATGAAAACAAATTTGTGCACAAAATTTGAGAGAAATATGCTTACTGTGCATATGGAACATTTCTGTGATCTTTTATTTCAGATCATGAAACATGGGACCAACACTTTACATGTTGTGTTTATATTTTTCTTCAGTACAATTAAGTAGTACTTTAAAGTATTTTTTACTTAAGTACTTTACACCACTGCCTAGCCCTAACCTTACCGCAGCCTTAACCCTAACAATAACCCTAACTTCATGTCCACATCCCGGTTCAACCCTAACCTTAGCTTCATGTCCACATCCCAGTTCAACCCTAACCCTAGCTTCATGTCCACATCCCGGTTCAACTCTAACCCTAGCTTCATGTCCACATCCCGGTTCAACTCTAACCCTAGCTTCATGTCCACATCCCGGTTCAACTCTAACTCTAGCTTCATGTCCACATCCCGGTTCAACTCTAACTCTAGCTTCATGTCCACATCCCAGTTCAACTCTAACCCTAGCTTCATGTCCACATCCCAGTTCAACCCTAACTCTAGCTTCATGTCCACATCCCAGTTCAACTCTAACTCTAGCTTCATGTCCACATCCCAGTTCAACTCTAACTCTAGCTTCATGTCCACATCCCAGTTCAACTCTAACCCTAGCTTCATGTCCACATCCCAGTTCAACTCTAACCCTAGCTTCATGTCCACATCCCAGTTCAACCCTAACCCTAGCTTCATGTCCACATCCCAGTTCATTTCTAACCCTAGCTTCATGTCCACATCCCAGTTCAACTCTAACCCTAACTTCATGTCCACATCCCAGTTCAACCCTAACCATATCCTCAACCACAACCACAACAATAACCCTACCCCTAGCTTCATGTCCACATCCCAGTTCAACCCTACCCCTAGCTTCATGTCCACATCCCAGTTCAACCCTAACCCTAACTTCATGTCCACATCCCAGTTCAACTCTAACCCTAACTTCATGTCCCCATCCCAGTTCAACCCTAACCCTAACTTCATGTCCCCCATCCCAGTTCAACCCTAACCCTAACTTCATGTCCACATCCTGGTTGTGCTCAACTCTCAACAGTTAATGACAGGGCTCACTCAGCAACAAGAGAGAACTCATCGTTTACTATAAGAGTTTGGTAAATGGTGGAAAGTGTCGGTCCTCATTCAGCTTTCACCTACATTATATATCTGTCATTAATACCAGGTGGATATATAGACCTGTTTCCCTGGCTATTGTCTTTTAAGGTAGTTGCTCTGTTTGGATGCCTGAGGTCTGACTCATCAAAGGTTAAAACAGCATTTTTACTGTATGAGGGTTATACTTTACATTTACCATTAGATTTATTCTTCGATACAGCATACTTGTATGCTTGATAGGACCCTGAGTATAATGCATGCATCCATTAAATCTGTATAAATAATTGTGAATTGTTTTGTTTTTTAATATTTTACTGCAGCAGTAAAGTTTTATAAATAATCCATGATGTCTCTTATATGTGGCGTTAATTGTCCCTCTTCTTCTCTCTCTCACTTTCTCTCATTCCTGTTTGTTGCTTTTTCATCATGTCATACTGTATGTCCCTGTATGTGGGCATGTTTTGGTGATTTGCTCTATTCTGCCTGCTCCATGGGGTTTCACTGCACATAGGCTGCTGTGTCCAAAAAACAGATGGTTCTGTCTCCTCTGGTCCAGGTAAAGAGTCTAACAAGGCTACTTTTGTCTGCTTTCCTGTTGATACCAGACACACAGGCACTTTATACACACAATTACAATTATAATACATTTACGATTACAGTACATTTACAATGACAAAACAGAATAATTCTGTGCATGTTTGTCTTGAGCGCGTGGTCATCTTTCCTGCTGTTCACCTCACGCTGTGACCACACGCTGGTCATCCTCACCATCCTTTCCTCTATTGTCTTATCAAAGTTGTGTTTACTGTGAGTGACTGTCTGACTGTTGTAGCACCTGGCAACTATCTTTTGTTCAATATCTTTGATTAGATGTTTTGTGATCAGATCATTGGATAGCCTTTTTCGCTGTATATTTCTTTACTCAAATGTTAGATGTGTCATGTTTTGCGAGGTGTTCAACTTTCCTGATGAGTGAACATACTCATCACAAAGCCTATTACAGTGATATAACCAGCCCTATGCACACGATAGGCCTTCCTGTAGCCAGGACAAGTGGTCTGTCTGGTAGTACCGTCAGCTTTCACGTCTTACCATGTAGAGCCCGTGTCAAACTCATTTCACGGAGGGCCGGATGTCCGTGGGATTTCGCTCCATCCTTGTCCTTGGTTGATGAATTAAGGTCGCTAATTAGTAAGGAACGCCCCTCACCTGGTGGTCTAGGTCTTTAGCTGATTGGAAAAAACCAAAACCCACAGAAACTCAGCCCTCCGTGGAATGAGTTTGACACCCCTTTTGTGGAGTCTCTACCCCCTATTCACTCTGCCTGATTACCCTGTTTCTGCACCCACCCAACTACCTTAATATAGACCCTCTTTCTGTTCCTATGCAAAGCCTGACAGCTTCCCGACTGTGCCTCTCCCACCATACTGAATCTGTGAGCCTCCTGACCCTGTGTTTCTGTCTCCCGTCCACCAGAAACTGCTTGGGAACTCTCTGCTGAAGCTGGAGGGAGATGACAGGCTTGACATCAACTGTACTCTCCCCCTCACAGACCAGGTAATATAATGAAGAGGAAACTAGACTTTTGAGTAGTATGGGTTGATCGTTTTTCTCTTCCGCCTTACCACTTTTACATGTGTGTTGATAACATATGCACTTCATGTAGTCCCACAGTGTACAGTACACTATCAGTGACGTGTGTTGTTTCCCTTCTCACAGATAGTGTTAGTGGGCTCTGAGGAGGGTCTGTACGCCCTGAATGTAATCAAGAACTCCCTGACCCACATCCCTGGCCTGGGCTCCGTCTTCCAGATCCACATCATGAAGGAGCATGAGAAACTGCTGATGATTGTTGGTATGAAAGCCGACTTGACTCAATCAGTGCTAACAGCACATATATACAGTACATCGTCAACTGTCTCATTTATTTGTCAGACTGAATTGAAGGGAGGGGTAATGTCTGTGTTTGGCCTGTAGGGGATGAGAGGGCGCTGTGTCTGGTGGAGATTAAAAAGGTGAAGCAGTCTCTGGCCCAGTCCCACCTGCCTGCCCAGTCTGAACTGGAACCATTTATCTTTGAGACGGTCAAGGGCTGCCACCTCTTCTCTGCAGGCAGAGTAAGTCTAGTGGTTTTTCAGGGGTTGGGGGCATTGATTCAATTGGTCATCCTTTGATCGAAGAAATGCTTATCCCTTATCATAACTGTCACTGACTTTCTGGATGTGTCTGTCTACAGATAGATAATGGGCCTTGTATCTGTGCAGCAATGCCTAACAAGATTACAATTCTGCGTTACAATGACAATCTCAACAAGTTCTGCATTCGCAAGGTGAGTATCACCTCAAAGTTGAAACAAAGGATCAGATGGAACGATCAACACATCACTTTCTGGTTACAGAGGAAATTAAATTGACCCACAAGACAGCTCACAGTGACTAGACATGCACCTCATTTATATTGAACTGCAACTGAAGAAAAGTCTGTTCCTCCTATCAGTCCATCAGTTGTTTTCCCTCGCTAGTTCTCTAACAACCTCCTTCCGCCACCCCTCCATCAGGAGATAGAGACTCTGGAGCCCTGCAGCTGCATCCACCTGACCAGCTACAGCATCATCATCGGCACCAACAAATTCTATGAGATTGAGATGAAGCAGTATGTCCTGGAGGGTTAGTGGTTTTCGTTGTTGTTCGTTTCTCTCAGTAAACCCACTGGAACTCATGAGTACCAGAAAATGAAATGTGACCAATCGAAAAATGCTACATGTAAATAAGCCACTCTACTATTCACGTGTTAAATGTTGATGCCACTAAATCATTTCCATGGTTAATCTAATGCTGATTCTATATTTACATTTTAGATGCGCTTATCCAGAACTTGCATGAGCATTTAGGGTTAAGTGCCTTGCTCAAGGGCACATCAACAGATTGTTCACCTATTCGGCTCGGGATTAGAACCAGTGACCTTCAGGTTACAGGCCTAACGCTCTTAACCACTATGCTACCTACCAGCCTATCTGTGACAGAGAGCGTGTTATACACTGTGTCGCCTCCGTAGAGTTCCTGGATAAGAAGGACATGTCGCTGGCCTCTGCGGTGTTTGCTTCCTCCTCCCATAGCTTCCCCATCTCCATAATGCAGGTCACCAGCACTCTGCAGAAGGAGGAGTACCTGCTCTGCTTCCATGGTGAGATCTGTCTTGACATTTGCAATTGCAATAAATTCATCTTACCGTGGTGATATTGTATTACCTGTTTTACTGTACATATTGCATAAAATGTGTTGTATTGCCCCCACACAACCACAGAATGATTGTAAAACATTCCAAGGTACATTCATCGACACAGTAGTTAAGGACTATTGTTCTGTCACAGAGTTTGGAGTGTTTGTGGACGCATACGGACGAAGGAGCCGCACTGAAGAAATCAAATGGAGTCGTCTGCCCCTGGCCTTTGGTGTGTACAGTATACAGTAGCTGATTCTTCACATAGTACAGTTCTAACAAAGTGGTATGCATTGTGGTGGATTTGATGTAGTATTGTCATAACAAGAACATTGCTAGAAATGTGAATCTGAGTACCAGTAGCGTATTTCGTGACTTTTGTAATGTAACCTTTTCCTTATCTGTCTTGAACAGCTTACAGAGAACCCTACCTGTTTGTGACATACTTTAACTCCTTGGATGTGATCGAGGTTCAGGGACATGCTGCACTTGGGTAAAGAAAAAACGACCGAAACACAACCTCACACAATAAGAACTTGCACATGACAAACGCATCAGTATTTGTCTGAGTAGGCCTATGCGACCACAATCAATGCCACAAATTGAGAAGAACGCACACAAGAATAGAGAAGTGATCTCCAATAACGTTCCCCCATGTCTGATTTTCATTTTCTATTCATCCATTGTGCTAAATGGCAGACATGATTGATTTTAGCATGATGTTATTCATTCCTCTCAACTCTCTGAATTGAATGACGGGTATTGTATTTCCAGACTTGGGGCTAGATGAAATCAGATTGACATCCGCATCGGTTGTTTTGGCAGTGTCAGAGGTGGAACTGGAGCTGTCAAATCCACAAGCAGCTTGCATTAACCTTTTAACCTTTTACTGCAGTGGGCTAAATCAGGGTCATACAGCTTTTGTTGGTAGTCTTAAATCTACTTTGAAATGAAAGTATACACCTCACACACATGGGTTGTGTCATTTTGGAATAATTTTTATTGGAAATAAGAATAGAATATGTTTCTCAACACTTAAACATTAATGTGGATGCTACCATGATTACGGATAATCCTGAATGAATTGTGAATAATGATGAGTGAGAAAGTTACAGACGCACAAATATCATACCCCCAAGACATGCTAACCTCTCACCACTACAATAACAAGGAAGGTTAGCATTTTTGGGAGTGTATGATATTTGTTATTATTATTCACGATTCTGTCAGGATTATCCGTAATCATTGTAGCATTCACATTAATGTAGAAGTGTTCTATTCTTATTTACAATAAAAGTTACCCCAAAATGACATAATACATTATTTAACATTAATGTATATTGGGCACAAAATAATCTGAAACACAACCCAAGCAAACAGAGAATGCATCCAACAAATGAGTCACAAGCTTGATGTAGTCATTGTGTTCTATGACTATGGGACCAAATACTTCACTTTTTACTACTTTAATACACATACAGTTCATTCGGAATGTATTCAGACCCCTTGACTTTTCCCACATTTTGTTACGTTACAGCCTTATTCTTATTCAATCTATGCACAATACCCCATAATGACAAAGCAAAAACAGTAAAAAAAATAAAAACATAAGTATTCAGACCCTTTACTCAGTACCTTGTTGAAGCACCTTTGGCAGTGATTACAGCCGTGAGTCTTCTTGGCTATGAAGCTACAAGCTTGGCAAACCTGTATTTGGAGAGTTTCTCCCATTCTTCTCTGCAGATCCTCTCAAGCTCTGTCAGGTTGGATGGGGAGCGTCGCTGCACAGCTATTTTCAGGTCACTCCAGAGATGTTTGATCGTGTTCAAGTTCGGGCGCTGGCTGGGCCACTCAAGGACATTCAGAGACTTGTACCGAAATCATTCCTGCTTTGTCTTGGCTGTGTGCTTAGGGTCGCTGTTCTGTTGGAAGGGGAACCTTCGCCCCAGTCTGAGGTCCTGAGCGCTCTGGAGCAGGTTTTCATCAAGGATCTCTCTGTACTTTGCTCCATTCATCTTTCCCTCGATCCTGACTAGTCTCCCAGTCCCTGCCGCTGAAAAACATCCCCACAGCATGATGCTGCCACCACCATGCATCACCGTAGGGATGGTGCCAGGATTCCTCCAGACGTGACACTTGGCATTCAGGCTAAAGAGTTCAATCTTGGTTTCATCAGACCAGAGAATCTTGTTTCTCATGGTCTGAGAGTCTTTAGGCGCCTTTTGGCAAACTCCAAGTGGGCTGTCATGTGCCTTTACTGAGGGGTGGCTTCCGTCTGGCCACTCTACCATAAAGGCCTAATTGGTAGAGTGCTCCAGAGATGGGTGTCCTTCTGGAAGGTTCTCCCATCTCCACAGAGGAACTCTAGAGCTCTGTCAGAGTGACCATCGGGTTCTTGGTCACCTCCCTGACCAAGGCCCTTCTCCCCCGATTGCTCAGTTTGGCCGGGTGGCCAGCTCTAGGAAGAGTGGTGGTTCCAAACTTCTTCCATTTAAGATTGATGGAGGTAACTGTTCTTGGGGACCTTCAATGCTGCAGACATTTTTTGGTACTCTTCCCCAGATCTGTGCCTCGACACAATCCTGTCTCGGAGCTCTATGGACAATTCCTTCAACCTCATGGCTTGGTTTTTGCTCTGACATGCACTGTCAACTGTGGGACCTTATATACACACAGGTGTGTGCCTTTCCAAATCATGTCTAAGCAATTGAATTTACCACATGTGTACTCCAATAAAGTTGTAGAAACATCTCAAGGATGATCAATGGAAACAGGATACACCTGAGCTCAATTAGAGTATCATAGCAAAGGCTCTGAATACTTATGTAAATAAGGTATTTTTTGTTTTGTGCAACATTTTCTTAAAACCAGTTTTCGCTTTGTCAGTATGGGGTATTGTGTGTAGATTAAATAAAACAATTTGTCATCAATCAATTTTAGAATAAGGCTGTAACGTAACAAAATGTGGAAAAAGTCAAGGGGTCTGAATACTTCCCGAATGCACTGTATAAGTGAATTTGTCCCAATACTTTTGGTTCCCTAAAATTGGGGGACTATGTACAAAGTGCTGTAATTTCTAAACAGTTCACCCGATATGGATGAAAACACCCTCAAACTGAAGCTGACAGTCATAACATCATAGCATTTCAAATCCAAACATTTGAAGTATAGAGCCAAAAAAAGAAAGTGCTTTACTGTCCCAATAATTACGGAGGCCACTGTATAACTAAAACGTTTGACATAGAAATACCAGATTTTAAACAAAAATGTTGATTAATTCTGAAATTACAAAAAATATTAAGAACAGTTGACCCATGAGGCCAGTAGAGGGGAATTTGGTCAATTGACTGCAGGTTAGGTGCGCTTACACACGGGTCGCCGTAAGCGGCAAAGGTCTCAGACTTCAATGGGAGTAGGGCAGCGTCCTGAAAAACACAAGCAGTTGGCTTGCAGCTCGAGGCGACAAAATATGAAATTTGCAGAAGTCGAGTGTCCGCCGCGCATGATTGACCAATGAGCAGAGTTCATCTTGTCAACCAAACAAACAATGTTTTAATGACAACATTCGTCCCGTGTTAGCGCCTTTACCTTATCGTGGACACTGCCATTGGACGAAACAAAACCACACCCGACTATAATCTGACAAATCCCCATGCAGCCGAGTTAGAAGTTCATGCAGCCGAAGCAGCTGTCTTTGTGCTCATACTCCCTAATGACCTTCACTTCAAAAATTTGAAAAAAAATCTGCAATATTACTGTTGTTTGTCCCTCTTGAGCCCCTGTAGCAACCTCATAGCCAGAACACTGACAACAATGAGGCAGTCTATAGGGAGGTGGTCAGAGACCTGGCAGCCAAGACAACCTCTCCCTCAATGTCAGCAAGACAAAGGAGCTGATTGTGGACTACAGGAAATGGAGGGGCGAGTATGCCCCCATTCACATCGATTGGGCTGTAGTGGAGCGGGTCGAGAGCTTCAAGTTCCTCGGTGTCCACATCACTAAGGAATTAACATGGTCCACACACAACCACACAGTAGACTGGCACCGCCACTTTCCCCTCAGGATGCTGAAAAGATTTGACATGGGCCCTCAAATCCTTAAAAAGTTCTACATCTGCATCATTGAGAGCATATTGATTGGCTGCATCACCGCTTGGTACAGTAACTGAAAGAAACCCGAGCACAAGGCGCAACAGAGGGTGGTGAGAACGTCCCACAGGACCCTGAACCGCTTCTACCCCCAAGCCATATGAATGCTAAACAAGACTGCTAATAGCTAATCAAATGGCTACTCTGACTACCTGCATTGACCGTTTTTTGCACTGACCCTATGCACACTCTGGCACATACTGTATTTAGACCTCAATACACACCCTACATACCCTCACACACACACTGCTGCTACTGTCTATTTTCTATCTTGTTGCCTAATCACTTTACCCCTACCTATATGTACATAGCTACCTCAATTACCTCGTACCCCTGCACATTGACTCTGTACTGGTACTCCCTGTATACAGCCATGCTATTTTTACACGTTATTCACTGTGTATTTATTCATCGTGTCACTGTTTCCATTTATATATCTTTAACTCTGCATTGTTGGAAAAGGACCCATAAGTACTAAGTCATCATTTCACTGTTAGTCTACACCAGTTGTTAATGAAGTCTGTGACAAACAAAATGTGTTTTGAACACTTTCTCAAAATAGTCAGAATTAATCTAAGATAAATCAAGAAAACGGTCATTAATTTAAGTTTTTGCCAAGCAGGTCTTTATCGCACAGTTGTACATTTAGCTAAGCTGTTTGGTGCAGTCGTGTTGAATGACAAACTGCATGTTACTACTCCTAGTACTGTTGACCAATCACTGACGAAGGGACATAGACTTCGGCTACCGAATTTTGACTCAATATTTATTGTTGTTGGAAAAAAGGAAAATAAAACCGCCAAAGACCAAAAACGTACAAAAATGTTTCTATGATATGCGCAAACTGTTTCTACTGGGAAGCATACAGTAAGCTTAAAAATGTTAAACACTCGAATAATACTGATGTAAATGGCTATAAATCCCCCCCATCAAAATGATCATGAAAACATACATTAGCCTAACAATGGTTTGACATTATATCTAAAATCGATAGAGCCTATACTTCCTAGTGTCATTTTTAACGTTTAAAAGCTAAACAGTTTCTGCATTATGGCAACAATTTGTGACGTTTTTGTTCATTTTGGTCTTTGGCAGGTTTTTTGGGGGGCTGTTCGTACAAAGACTTTAGTAGCCGAAGTCGACACCCCTTCGTCGGTGATTGGTCAACAGTACTACTACGAGTAGGAGTGTTTGTTGTCATAACAGTACTACTCCTGAACATGAAGTGTTTGTTGTCATCCAACAAGAGAAGACTAGTTTTCATTCCCATTTTTTCACTTAAGAACTGAACCAAACATCTTAGTTATCCTAGTTAAAATTGCAGACAAAGACCCCCTTGCCAGAAACATCTAAATTCATTCTGACTATTTAGAGGAAGTGTTTCTTGGTATGTTGTTGCTACGATGGCTCAAGAGGGACAAACAGTAATATTGCCGTTTATCGTTTTTCAAGCGAAGGTCTTTAGGGAGTATGTGAGCACATACGTTCGCTTCGCGTAGCCGAGGTGCCTTAACGCAGTAGGAATAATAATAATGGAGTGTTTTGTGACTCACAAGAAGCCTCTCACCTACGGTATTTGCCAGCTCATACAGCAGTTACACGTCCAACACCGCCAAAACATATGTTATGCAGATCTCGGCCAACGCTGTTTAACGCTGTTTAACGCTCTAGCTGATTGAATGTAGGCCTTGGTCCTAACCCTGCATTTATAGCCCTGTTTATACCTGGTTCTAATAATGCATCCTTTGTCCTGATCTTGTCAACATTCTGATTGTGCCCACATTTTCAGACAGATGTAAACGATTAAGACACATTGTGATCGGATTGTGATCTTTCTGACCAGATCCGGAGGTAGTCAAAAGCATTGTGTTTGGATATCTTACAAGTGTAGACAGATCTGGACAGTGAAATCATTTAAGCCATCATTATCTTGCCCTCTAAAATCATTGACAAGTTACACCATTACCTTATGGCATCAATATGCGTCTTAGAGCTATAAAAAATAAAGAGTCACACACTCCATATATAAACTCCCAGTCATTTATTGGGTAAATCACCAACCTTTCAGCATCACTGTGCCTTCTTCAGGGTAATGTCATGAACTCTTGAACCAGGTTATGTAGACAAACAGAGCAATTAGTGCAACCAATGACAATAGTGAGGGGTGTGTCATAATGATTAAGTCAATTAGAATGAATTGAGTGAAACTGTTAAAAAACTATCGTTTATGGCATATTTAATATATTAGGCTATTGTTATCATATGGAAACAATTTAATATTGTACATAATATTAGCATCAACATACATTATTGTTTAATTCAATTTCACATATTTAATTGTTTCCTATTTCATTATATTTGTTACATGTGATCTTTTGGTTCAACCTTAATGCATAATAAGCATCATCAACAGGGGGAACATATTGGTTGTATGCTGATAAGCTGTAGAAAGAATAGATCAATTAATAAGACTTGTTCATAAAAGAGAGAATTGTTCATAAGGGCCTGAGATCAAAGTCAATATTCAGACCACTAGGGGTCAATGTTTTTAGATTGGATATATCCAGTAAGCCTCCCTTTGTAGGCTTTTCCACATGAACAGGTGATGAGGTGATACCCCTAACAGGGATTTTTCAACCTGTATGTGGGTGTCTGAAGAAGGATGTTTTTATAGTGCTGTTGCACTAGCCACATTTGTAGTTTCCATTTGGAATGGGTGTCAAGAGTGTTTGAGTGGACTCAGGGGGCAGGTCAGATCTCCAATATTGCGATCACGCTTATAGACCACCAGTAGGGGTTCCTTGAAGAGGTGTGCGATTGCAGAATATTCTAGTGCTTTTTCAGGATTGCTTTCATTTTCTCCAAACACTCGGTGTACTTGGTGCAAAAGACAGTTGCGTTGTTTTTCTTCTTTGGTTGAGTTTTTAGCAATTCCTCTCTTGGTTTATGAAATATTTTCATCATCATTGCAGCATCAAGTTTTGTCCTTGTAGTCTCTCATTTTGAATTTGTCTTTTTTTTTGCATTGCATTGCTGTCCAAATCTGTCTAACTGACTATATGGTAGACCATTCATGAGGGGATGTATTTTTATGTCAAATAAATACAAATATTCTTTTGAAAGAATATCTGTCAAATGATTTGCATACCGGGAGGGAACAGCATATCTGGACACAGTGGACGCAAAAGAGACACATTTTACTACCATGTGTAGATGTAACGGCTACAACGTGGGCACAATCACAATGTGGATCAGATCAAGACAAAGGAAGCATGTTAGAACCAGGTATAAATGAGGCTTGTGTCTGTGTACCTGTGTGTAGCCCTCCAGTTCTAGCCCATCTGGACATCCCTAACCCCCGTTACCTGGGTCCAGCAATCTCCTCCGGGGCCATCTACCTGGCCTCGTCCTACCAGAACAAGCTGCGGGTCATCTGCTGCAAGGGCAACCTGGTCAGGGAGTCTGGGGAGCTGCAGAGGACCGGCTCCAGCCGCGGGTAAGCTCTCTCTGTCATGTTCTAGACCCCACACTTTTAGCTAATGGACCGGAACTACTGTACCATCAACTAAATCTATGGTGAAGGGTAGTAGATGCACATACAAGTAAACAAAGGAAACTCTAGAATACTAGATACACTGCGTCACAAGTCTTGTGCTAAATGTTGAAAGGGGCTCCAGTGCCACCTACTGTTCTGAGTTTGCATTGCTGTTAGCAAAGCTTGGAAGCCAAATATACACCGAGTGTACAAAACATTAAGAACACATGCTCTGTCCATGACAGACTGACATGGTGAAAGCTATGATCCCTTACTGATGTCACTTAAATCCACTACAATCAGTGTAGATGAAGGGGAGGAGACAGGTTAAAGAAGTATTTTTAATCCTTGAGACATGGATTGTGTACGTGTGTACGACATGGATTGTGTACGTGTGTACGACATGGATTGTGTACGTGTGTATTGTGTACGTCAGAGGGCAAGACAAAATATTTAAGTGCCTTTGAACGGGGTATAGCAGTAGGTGCCAGGCGTACCAGTTTTTGTCAAGAACTGCAACGCTGCTGGGTTTTTCACACTCAACAGTTTCCCGTGTGTATCAAGAATGGTCCACCACACAAAGGACATCCAGCCAACTTGACACAACTGTGGGAAGCATTGGAGTCAACATGGGCCAGGATCCCTGTGGAACGCTCGACACTTTGTAGAGTCCATGCCCTGACGAATTGAGGCTGTTCTGAGGGCAAATGGTGCAACTCAATATTAGCAAGGTGTTCTTATTTTTTTGTTCGCTCAGTGTATCGCAGCCATTGTTATTTTGTCGATTTAAAGCCCAAATCTGTATGGTCATGGTTATATCTCTGACTTTTCTCTAATTTGAGCTGAAACAACAGCAGCTTATTTGTCTCCTTACATTTATTTGTCTTCTGCTCGTCTCTACAGCAGCCCCAGTAAGAGAGGGCCACCCACATACACAGAGCACATCTCCAAGCGTCTGGCCTCAGGCCCTGGCAGCCATGAGGGGCTTCACCGTGAGCCCAGCACACCGCACCGCTACCGGGAGGGTCGAACCGAGTTCCGGCGGGACAAGTCCCCGGCACGCCCCCTGGACAGAGAGAAGTCCCCAGGCCCCAGACTAGACAGCCGCAGAGAGAGATCCCCTGGGAGATTTGACGACCACCAACGTCTCCACACCGGCTCTGACCGCCGCACACAGCTCACCCCTGTCAATAAGGTACAATCATACACACCCACACTATGAATTCCATCACTATTACATCAATTGGCCAAAAATGTTAGGATTGATTGTGAAGTTGGTACACTCAATACAGTCCATTACTACATGGGTCATTCCACGAAATGAGTGCCCTTTGCGTCCCATTAATATTTTAAGTAGATATTGTGCACAAATATATAAATTGTAAAAGCTTGTTATATTAAATGAAGTGCCCTTTAAGATAGACATGGAAAATTCAATAAATCAGATTTTTTTATATGAATATAGACTTGCTAAAGTGCCAAAATTCAGCATTTTGACATGGTCCATCTGTGCACACACTGACTTCGAGGAAGATTTTAACCCACCTAACCCCAACATTTCTCCAAGTTTTCACCATCATAGAGCCCTAGTTATTTTGTTGATTTGACGAAGTCAATTCTGAAGATTATTTATTATTATTGTTATTAGGGATTCATTTTAAGGTCAACCCTGATACGTGAACTGAACGCTCGTTTTAATGGTGAAATTATTCATTATTATATTTTTTTTTTATAGAGACATTGAACATCTAATAGTCAAATCATAGTGTAAAAGCAGACGAGTTGGTTCTACTGTTTTTGGCCATTTCCTGGTGTTTTGTGGTAGAAAACTGAGTGGGACGAACATAACACGTCAACCCTCTTACCCATAGATAGGCTAGAAATGTTGTAACAAATGGTTATTGCCCCTCCCTGTTGCACACAAGCTTCCATTCATGGCAGATTTAGATGAAGTTGTAAACCTGCTATTTTATTTGGCCCTTACTTGTTGACAGGCACTTAATAGTATTTTTTTTTTTTTTTTTACAGATTAGAAAATGTTGATTTTATTAAGTTGAAAATGTGCTCTTTATGACAGAATGTTAAAATTAGATTTGTTTTCTTCTTCACCAAGTTACACTACTCAAAAGGAACCTAATTGGTGGAATGACCCACATGAGTAGAGTTGATCTTCTATGGCTCTCTCTGTATTTTAGGTATGGGACCAGTCTTCTGTGTGAGTGACATAAGGAGAGGCCAGGAGAGGAGCTGTGTGAGCCTCTGTTCACTCTGCACATGGCTACGCCATCGAGGGGAGACCAACCAGAAAACCAAGTCATCCCCCATCGCCTGTATATCGTGCAATCGTGATCCATTTACCAACACATACACTGTTGCACTGGGGACATTTTCTTTGACAATCCTCTCCTTTCTGATATGTGTATTCATGGCAATGGTTGTTTAACAGAGCAGCGTTTGCAGAGAAACCCTATGGATCTATGATACACTGTTTATAAGTACTAAAATCAAGTTGTACATATTGTTGTTCCAGTTTTTATAGATAAAAGGGAATAATAGGCTGGTAAAGCCAAGTCTATATTTTTTAAGGAAGTGTTTCTAATGATGTTGCAGGGAGAGAAATTATGTTGCAGGGAGACTCAAAATCCAATCTCAAAATCTCATCATCCCAGATGCAATACTGTAGTTTTTGCTTTTCTATGGCCGGTCAATCATGCGAACATTCAATAACCCATGTACTGTTTAAATAAAATGTGTTCCAAGAGAGCAATGCACATGAGCTTTTCACTTGAGATTTACTTTGAACAGGATTCTAAATTCATTGTTTCTACATGACCAGTCTTCTTTTTGGATCAGCTTTGTACGGTCCTCTTGACTCGACGGACTTTGATATCTAATTGCATATAATTGCTTAATAACAACTCGTATGTTACCATACTTTCTAACAGACAAATGTTTTGCTACAAGTGTTCCTTGTGTTGTTTAACTATACCTAAAGATGAATAATAAGCCTATAAGCTTTGTCTGCTTTGGGCATGGCAGTGGAGCCACAGGCAGTGGAGCCGGCTAACCATGCCCTCAGCTTGTTCTGGAGTCTGCAGCTGCTTATTATGGTACAGATGTCCTGTTCTTACTTCTGTGCAGTGAACTATCTATGAAGTCCAGTAATTGTCAGGGTTTAAAATCGCTTATTTTTCAAACAAATCAAAAAAAGCTTCATTTGTCACATCAAAGAGCATGAGTATTTCAGAGCAGAAGTAGTAGTTTTACCTTGATTTTGGGGTTTGTGTTTTCTGTCGTGTATTGACACGAATTTGCATTCAATGAGTATACATCGATACAAGACAATAACTAAAGGGTTTCTTGATTTTTGAAAATGTACCCGCATTAAACATGATTGAGCTACCCTGGCAATGTGTCAAGATGCCCTTTTTAAAAGGATTTTTTATACACCATACATTACATTAACTTTTGCATGAGAAATGATTCCGGCTAGCAAATGATAGATGGAAATAGACCATTTTATTTTCCTTTAATTCTACATCAATGTAATGCTCTTTAAAGCAAAGTCAACAAAACAAAATAGATAATAAACAAACAGCTATGTCCTGTTCCAGGAAACAGCTATATAAAGTCTTCTTGGACAGAAACATGAGAAGGTTGAAAGTGCTTGTTTAACAGAAGGGAAAAGGTGGAAAAGAAAAGCACATAAGTGATCCCTTTGTTACAGACCTATGTTAAAACTGCTTGGCACCAGTCTCCCTCCGACAGAGACACACAATCTCGTACACGCTCCCAAACACACTTGCATTTACACCTGATGACCGTGCCATTGCAGCGATGCGTCGTACAGGAAACTACTTGATGGGCAGTGAACAGTAATAAGCAAAAGACCAAGATCACTAACAACTCCAACTGGTCAAAGAGTAGCGAGGGATCCTCCAGACAGACAATGCGTAAAAATCCAACCCCTACCACATATTGCCATCACATCCAGCCATGCCCCACAACAGCACCGAAAGAGGCTCATTCCTCATGAGTCCCTCTGTGGGTAACATAATACTGACTAGAACAGCAGACTTTCATTTTTCAGCTTTATTGTTCGATGTATTTCTGTGGCAGTGTATACTCTGATAAACTTAAATGCTGCGCAAAAACATTGTCACTTAAATATTTTTACCATTCACATTCATGGATTGTTGGACAGACAAGTTTGGTGCCCATCATGCATGTGATGGTGAAACGGCCCTATACTAGCCTCGTCCTCAACATGGCAGAGGGCGGCAGGGACACAGCTGGAAGCCAGAAGTAAATTAGTGGCCAGACATTACTTTGGACCTTATTTTGCCCTCAATGTCAAACCTCAGTTTGGGAAATGATAACCAAAAAAGACCTGCATGGCTTCGAGATCTGAAGCTATGGACTACTCAGCTCAGCCATTGAAACGTATATGCTAAAAGCGATTCAAAAGGGCATTGAAAGAAATCAACAGTCCCGAGTTTTGTCCCTCAAATAGTTCACAAAATGGCTGTCCAAACTATACAGTGGCCCTTTTGCACATAGGCTGGCTGATCCGATAGAGTGAATTATAACCAAATTTGCTGAAATCCTGCAACTCAATTAGGTGTCCTGCTAGTACAACAAATGTCAGTATTAATGATTGGCAGTCTTGAGCAGGATATAGTCTAGGGTTGTTTTGTACATTTAATGTTCCAACTGATAGCTTGTAAAACACTAAATTAATAACAAAAGGTTATTCTGACTATGAACATCTGAAAAGCAAATCTGAACTACTGCGAGCGCAGGGAGACGACCTCTGTGTCCATGTACGTGTGGACTTTCTGTCTGGATCTGTGTATGGTAGAGGTAGTGTGTATATGAGTGGGGGTATAGTAAATGTTGCTTGTTTTGGAACACCAGTGTGTCAGAGTGTAGGCCATCTCTTATTGATGTGGGTCATCTTCTCATGGCCCTTCCACTGATAAACACTGATTATCCTGTGGCAATCGAATTGTTTAAATTTGAGACAAATTCAAAAAAACGTCAATAAATAAAGAAAAAAGGTAGTGATAACATTAAAAAAGGTAGAACCACGGCAGCATCAAAAAGGAACACCATGTCCTCTGAAAAAAATCCATCTTTTTTTTTTCTGCAATCAACAACAAAAAGAAAAATTACAAATAAAAAAAAAACTACTTTTGCTGACTAATTTAGTGAACCACTACTCAAGGATTCTATACAGTTTCTTTAATGGTATATACTTATGTGAATATATTATTTAATTTATTATTTATTCATTTATTTTACAAAAATGTATCTGCGAGGAGGTCATTGAATGGCCCCTGGGCAGGGTAAGGTGTCTCTGAGGAGATAAAACAAGCTACTCATCTCATTTCAGCTGGTGAAGACTGCGCTAATCAGCCAGGAGAAGTGCACCCTCTAGTGTCACTGGAAGTTCCACACAGACGCTGTACTATACATTTCATCACCTTGTACTATCCAGCACTTCCTTGGTTTATATAGGACATGATGCAAGGGTGGCTATGAGGATGTTCAAAGGGAAACATTGTGATGCATTTATGGCTCTAATGAAAGCCCTAAAATAAAAATTCATGTTCAACAAATAGCAAAAGTGTAAACTAAGCCGTCAATGTTGGGTAACTAGTTCACCCCTCCTGCTAACAAGGACATATTGTTAAATGAGTTCCTGTCATTACAGGAGGAAACTGATGCAGAAACATGACAGAAGCACATCTCTTAGTGACAACCATTACATCACTTCCTATTAAACCGTGATTGTGATGGATGATACATGATGTCATGTCCACTTCAGCACCACCATGGTCCCAGTGCCTGCTGGGTAAATTAGGGGGGGGAGGGGGGGGGTTCATCCTAATTTTAAGTGAAGGGCATGAAGGCAAAGTTAACGAGTTCATTTCCACAGCCTCTCCCTGGCAGACAAAACCCATGAGCGTATTATGTATTTGATATCAAGTGACAACGCCACCGTGCTGTCATTCAGATCAGATGCTCTTTCCAGTCAGGGACTCCGTGTGTAAGAGAGAGCCAGTGCTGAATGGCTGTCTGTCATAATACCAGCTGTCAACATTATCGACACCAGGAGTATGTAACCCTGGTCCTGGAGGGCCGCAGGCACTTCATGTTTGATTTAACCGACCCGGAAGACCAGGTGTGTTTAATTTAGGCAACCATTGAACTGATCAATTAGCTCAGTTGGTCAGGCGTGGTGCCTAGTTGGAACAAAATCCTGCCATATTTGCGTCACTCCAGGAACAGGCTTGCTGACCCCTGATCCACACTGTCTGCTATCGGTTTATGGCACCTATTCCAAGAGAGGGCAAAATGAAACCAGCTAGGTGAGGATTCATACCTTGATGCCATTCAAGCTAACACTTGTTAGATCTGTGGCTCACAAATCCTCTCCCTGCTTAGGGTAGAGTCCCAACTTCAGACACATAAGTTAGAATTCTGCCCAAGTTCATCCAGGTGTTCCCCAGATGTCTTTGAAAGGTCTTGCCATCACAGTCCAGCCCTATTCTGGACACTGGAAGAGGTTCCTGAAGCTTTTACTAGAGGATGGATGATGGTACTAATCGTCAGAGAGAAATGTGAGTGGGGGTAAAAAAAACATATATTTTTTAAATGTTTCAGGTGAACACAAGCCCTCAAAGACTTTGCAGCATCATTCAGAGATGACTCTTGTGCCCCCCCTCGCCAGCGGGACCAGGCAGGCCATCCTCACTCCATCGCAGTCCCTCCACCAACACTACCAGCAGTCCTGTGTGTTGTCACACACACCCCTCCCTCCATATGTCTGCCCATTTACTCATTCCTGTGCATAACCACCATTCAAAGTGCTTAGCATCTCACAAAAAATACCTAATTCACCTCCTCCACTACATCCGGCATTGCAGGCCTATATACATGAAAATCCATATTTTGCAGCACACACACACACACGGGACATTCTGCAGCTCCTTGGGCTTCTCAGCAGTGTGCCTGGCTGTGTCAGTGGCTGGCTGGCAGGCCCAGCCCCTTAGTTGGAGCTGGCTGTGATTGGTTCCTCCAGCTCCATGGGGTTGGGAGTTGTATTGATCTGGAGGCTGCCATAGCAGGTCTTACACACACGGGTGGGCTCAAACAGCTGCTGGCTTGGCACAGGGATCTTCTGGTCGCAGCAGCTGGCACAGAATACATTCCCACAGTTCCTACAGGGTGGAGACAGAGAGACAGCACAGGTTCAGTCTCGCTCACAGAGGGGCTGTTTAGTCAGTCTCATACCCACTGTATGAGACAAAAACCCAAGCATCATTTAAGAGTAAGACCCTTTGATAATAGGTGCCTGATCTTTATAACCATCATAACTTGTAACAGTGAGACCCTGATAAGAAACAGTATCCTCATTGATACCAGTACAGAACAATGGCAGTCTAACATCAGGGATCAATATTGTTGGGCAGGTCAGCAAATCACACAGCTCAACTTAATAATAATTAAATACATGTATTATCTTCAAGTAAGTAGTCATAAGGTAACTAATGCAGAGCTCATACCATGCATATATTTCACAAGTAAGAACATGCTTGTCACACACCACAATGGCAGCATTCACCTGACTGTCTGAATTTCATAGGGGAAAATTCTACTTTCCAAGTGGTCCCGAGAGTATATATAAACACACTAAAATCACCCTGCAACATTTATATCCAGCCTTGTCACATACATGTCTTAAAGCACTCAGTAGACTCCTGTAGCATGCTGAGGGGAGAGATGCAGGGGGCAGCACAGTGGCAGGAAGTGAACAGGCCTAGGTACAGAATAATGAGGTGCTATTTGGGGGGGGGGGGGGGGGGGGGGTTACCATGCTCCTGCTGTTCTGTACCTTCTTAGCCTAGAGGCTCAACACTTAGGTCACCGATTAGACATTTCCAGGTGGAAGTATTAGTGAAAGGACTAAAATCCTCAACCTTCCACTACAGCACACTCTCACTAAATGCACCCCTTGCACTGCCATGAAAAACAGGCGTTGTTAAATCATCTTTTCAGACATCTGCCAGCCACTCTCAGCTTCATGCTCATACAGCCAACAGGACCAGAAAGGAGCAGACCATCAGGGTCATGTGAGAGCCATCTCTGAGCTTCTTGAAGAGAATACTGCCAACACAAAGAGACTGAGTGGGGTAAAGCCATTCAGTTTGGGGTGGGTTAGGATGAAGTCAACCAAAAAGGTGGAGCGATGCAGGGTTAGAGGGATGGTAGATGAGTGGGGAGAGAGGGGACAGCGGAGCCATATCTCACCAGGCCTCTTGGACAGGCTCCCTGTCACTGTGGAGGAGAGGGGGGTGGGGGTAGAGAATGGAACAATTGCAAACATCAGAGATTGGCTCAGACCAGACTCACAAGCCCTCTCTAGTCCACACTGCAAGGACAGACAACAGGCTACATTTCTCCCTACCACACTCACAGATACTGTAAAACCCCTACTTTCCCTGTTCCATATCCAACAAACTCTACACTTTGTTATAGGCCACTCCCATTCTGGCACTGATTCAAAAAACTTTCCACAATTTTCCTTCACCATGGTCTTGACAACACCAGTAGCACAGAGAATGAAAAGGTCTGTCTTGAATGACTTTGATTTGAATGATCATTCAAATAATCACTCAATTACACCATATAAGTCTGCAATCATCCCTACACAGTGTTACAAATAACACATACACTAAGATATTGTCACCTTTACAGCTGGGTTCAAAGCCAAAAGACAGTTCGTTTGCCTAACAGTGAAAAAACTAAACTTAGCTGCACCGTATTCAGGCTACAATGTGGCATTGTGAGGATTTTAATCGAACAAAAATGTTGCGGGTAAACTAGTTTGCCGACTATGATGATGAAATTATGATTTTAAAGAAGTAGGCCAAAAGCACTGATAAAGCATATTGATATGCGGCTTTTGGAGCAGCGTGGAAATGCATCTGGAGCGGCAACAAAATAGCAGTGGCAACATGTTGAAGCTGCCCCACATAACAGGAAGTAAAGGATAGCAATGAGGAAATGAGAAAACCAAAGACGAAATGCATTCATCTGACCTATGAAGGAAAAAAACGAAATGTTTGTCTTCTATAACAGAACGGTAATGATAGAATGACAACTTTCATTGTCATTTATCAGTGACGCCTGCGGGCATAAGGTAAATCACATTTGAAAACCAAAAAAGAACCCAGACAGAACAAAAGCATGAAACTCAAAACAAACTGAAATCAACAAGCTTGAACTGAGGTAGTGTCTCCTTAGCCAAGTCTCATTAGCTCAGAAGTGATAGCAGTGCGTCTGAGGGCATCCAGGGCCTAGTTAAAACCATAGCATGGATAAGAGCCTGTGGTTGGTTACCTGCAGTGATGCTTCCTGGTGGCGAGCCAGAACCTACTCTCACACCCGTAGCACTGAGCTGCCAAGTGGTCCGGGTACCAGCGGGTCACCTGCAACAGGCAGCCAAATTGAAGTTCTCAGCTAGCATCTCTACAGCCACTATACTCCATCACTCAGCTTCCACTCTTTATACACGTCCCCTAGTGTATCATCCAATTCGGCCAGGCAGCTTACCTCCGTGTCATTCTTGTCCACCTGCTCCCAGCTAGCCTCAGAGAAGAGCTCCGTGCTGCAGCGCGACAGGCAGTTAGCGTCCAGGTTACACTCCGAGTCTGTCATTGAGGTCTGAGTGAGAAGGAATGAGACAAGAAAAACTCAGCATCTTTGTCATTTCACATCTTACTAAAATAGTCATAATTAGGTGGTTCTCCTCTCAAATGTCTAGATTCTCAAAAGTTTCCTCTACTTCTCACAAATATAACAAAACAACTCCTCAGTGTTGTCAGTCTGATCAAGTAGTTTGGGAAAATTCTGACTCAAATCAACTCTGTTACGGCAATTAACTGCAAAGTCATCTCTCTGCAGGGCGAGCCTGGGTCTTACCACTTCGTCTCCGATGTCTCCGTTGATCCTGAGGGACGCTGCGTGGTGATGGCTCTCAAGGCGGCTCCACAGCTCCTGCACCTGCTTCTTCAGCATATCAACCTCCATCTGGTGGCCTGCCTCGATCTGCCTCAGCCGCTGCTGGATGGTGTCCATGTGGAGCGTCAGCCCGTCGTCGTCCAGGTGACTGCGGGCCGGCTGTTCGGGGCTGGGCGTGGCGGCGCGGCGCCCCAGTAGGGTGTGGAGGCAGCGGTGCTGGGAGCAGCTGCCCCGGCGATGGAGGGTCAGGGAGCTGCAGGAGGCCAGGGAGACCTGGCGGCTCAGTTGGGCCCGCTCCCCATTCACCTTGGCCCAGTGAGGGCCACCACAGGGCTCCCCCTCTGAGCTCTCGACATTACATAGACCATCCCTGCTGGGCTCAGCACTCAAAGACTGGAAGGCACTGACAGAGGGCCGCTTGTGTCCTCCATTTAAAGTCCTGGATGCCCCCTGCTCTGGCTCTGCCTCCCCGTTCACTCTCCTGAGACAGGAAAGTTGGCTCCTGCCTTCAGTGCGGGGCTGGGGGCCTGGGCAGATGGGTGCCTGCACTGGGGCCTCTGGCCTGCTGCAGGCCTCTTCAGTCAGAGTCTCTGTGGAACTCTCCATGAGGGAAGAACTCGTGTCTGCCTGCACCAGGGCCTCTGAGTGGTGTCTGCTGGACTCAGGCTCTAGTGGGAGGAGATACACAGCTGTCTCTGGCTCCTCTGGTGTCCTCTCTCCAAAGCCATTGGTCAAAGTTCTAGGGGCAGCGGGGGCTGGCTGGGCTGTGCTGGGGGTAGGGTTGTGTTCTGGCTCCTCCTGGGCAGTACAGTTCTCCAGAACCTGCACCACCAGCTCCTCTGACTCCCGCCTTTCTAGGGCCTCCTGCTCCTCTGGAACATCCGTGGACACATCAGTGGGCAGGGGGAGACTGGCTGGAGACACACCAGACTCCTCTTCAGGCTCATCTGTGCCATTCCCTGGGTGATGACCATTAGTTCTAGTAGTCTCAGCCCCATTGGCGTTAGCTTGTTTATCAGTCTCAGCATCACTTGCCTTGACCTCTTTCTCCATCCCATTAGCGTTAGCATCGATCAGAGATCCAGCCACGGCAGCAGTAGCGTTAGCATCTCGCTGAGCCTCAGCACCAGCTTCCTCCTTCGTTGCCTCCTGGAGAATGTTCTCCATCTGTCCCTCTGCCACAGCTAGCTCAATGGACAGCTCTATCGCTTCTCCTGCTGCTAATGACCCCTTGGAGGCTCCGTCTCTCAGCTCAGTCTGCTGGCCTTCAGGGCTGTCCTCCAGCTCAGAGTCGGCCATGCCTGCCTGAGGCCCTGCTGCTACAGGCTGGCCGTTAGCCCGCCCATCCTGTTGCTGAGCTCCCCCTGCGTCGGGCCCCACAGCAATGTTGAGCTCCAGAGAGCGCCGGTGGTCCTGCCACTTCTCATTCAGGCTCGGGTCACTGGAGCGCCGGTTTGGGACCAGCGAGCTCCCCAGCTCACAGGCGCTGGGCAAGTTATCGAAGGAACGGGTCTTCGGACGTCTTTCGAAGGAGGAAAGAGGAATTGAGTTGATTAGCATGGGGAAAAAAACAGCCTTTCATCCCTAAACAATGGCTCAGTGTCTTTGAGGCCTCATGATTGAAGCTGAGGTTGGGTATATAATCAACTAATCACTACAGTGTGTTCAGGATTAAGACAAGTATGTCCACAAATGGGAAAATATGGAGCGAAGCATAGCTCAAGTGATTGAGAAGATGATGTAAGATTAGCATTGTAATTAAGCGATATCCCCATGAGCCATTAATCAAGGGAAAACTAGACAGTTAAGCTTGCACAGAAAATAAAATATGGAAGGTATCCAGCATTGTTTTTGAACCACATCCTCACCACAGTTATCGTCGATAACAATGGTCACAAAAACAAAACACTGTGGTATGTTGTAAACAGCCTTAAACCTTAGCCTACAATTTCTGCGGCCCCGCCGATATCGCCCTTCCACATCTGCTGTGAAAGGTGGCAGAGCTAGAGCAGTGTTTGTCAGACCACGAGACGTCCCGAAAATCGGTCTTCTCACGAGAACGTCTGTAGTGTCCGAAAGGTTTGGCCTACAAACTAATATGACTATTATTATTATTATTATTCAACGAGTCTCTATTGGCTAATAGCAGTAACGCCAAATTCAATGTTTCAAATATATTTTTTTATCCCTTAAAAAGGGGTCTAAAAATTCTAAATCAAATATCTAAATGACCCTTGGTATGACCATCTTAAAACAATAACACCCCCCCCCCCCCCCCCCCGACTTAGACAGGGCTTAGAATTTAGAGGATTAACTGACACTGACAAAATCAAGAGAGATAAAATAAGCAGAGGACAAAACTCGGTGCATCTCCCAGACCAATCATTGTGCGAGTCAAAAGCAGTTAGACCAGCTGAGCAGGTTATGCTATGGGGCACTCAACCTGGGTCTACCTTACATCAGGGAGGAAATGGCCGAGTGGCAGGCTCACCTGCCCAGGGGCATGTCTTCTGTGTTGGCACCTGGCACAGGATACGGTGCACACGACTCATCAGAGGGGGTGCTGGGGGAGGAGCTGGGCAGGTAGACTGCTGTCCACAGCAACAGGTTACGCACGTGACACACCGGGTGGAGCACCTACAACAACAGCCACAACTTTAGATATAGAAGGGGCATGTAAATAAATATATGTGACAGAAAAAAATATTCACACTTGAGGAAGCAAGGCAAAAAAAGTACAACGGCAACAAAGTGGCCACAAAAACAGTTTTAAATAGATAAAATGACAGTGCTTAGGTCTAGGACCGTGAACATTTTAAGTAGACAAATATCATAAGTTATAGCACTCCAGGGTGTTCCCTAAAAGTCCCCCCATTGTATCTGAGGCATGGAGTGTAGGAATGTTCCAATATAAAAAGGGGTGAGCAAACAGAGATCAGACATACAGTCTCGGAGTGGGAGGAGTAGAGCATGTTCCTCAAGACGCGGTTGGCTGGTCGCAGCAGTGACCACACGGAGCAAGTCCTCTCCCGAACGCGCCTGTCCTCCCTCTCCTTCCCACTGTTGCACAGGAAGGTGCCAAACAGACAGGAGTAGGAGTGCTGCACCATTTTCACCTGCACACACACATGTAGGAGCATGCTCAAATCCCAGGTATGATCATGATAGTGAAAGTAAAAATGTTATGCATCTCTGAGCCTAAAATATTACAGCACTCTCCATGGTAATTACAGATCCCGGTCTCACAGCCGTAAATAAAACAGTAACTCACTCCAATAAATGACTGTAATTCACACTACTCCAAATATAAACATTTGAGTTGCATCCAACTCTCAGATTCTAAATGACTAAGTGAGTTTGATTCCATTCTATTCAGGTCTATGGTGGTCCTCCTCACCAGGAAAGCCTCATTGAACTCAAAGGAGCATGGGAACTGCCTCTGCAGCTGGTGCACACAGTCCAGCCACTGCAGGAACACTGGGCAGCGCTCGTTCAGATCCTCCGAATTCTCCCCGTGGCCACAGCGGTCAGCAAACTTATGACCAAAGTCCAGCCACTCAGTCTCCACCAGCACCTGGAAACCCTGTAGAGAGAATATGTCAACAGTTAGATGTGCATTTTAATTGAAATAGGACAATACAAGCAAATATGAATTTCAGACAGCCATGTAAATGTGCCTCTGTTTATGTCTAATTCAGCGGTTCACAAACTATGTGGGGGTCGCCTGATATGAAAATGGGGTCGCAGGAGAATTTCCAAAATCTTGTGAGAAAAATGTTATATACAAAAAAAAAAGACTATAAACATATCAAAACAAAGAAAGTCGCACACTCCATGTATAAACTCCCAGCAATTGAATGGTATTTACCAACGTTTCGGCATCACTGTGCCTTCACTGTGTCAGCACCTCCACACAAACTATTATTCTGGGTGTGCGCCAGTGCATGTTTTTTAATATACAAATAAAAGATATAACATCATCTTTGCATCTCAAAAACCTTGTAATGTGGTTAACCTTAAAAATCTAACTTAAAATCTAAAAAGAAAATGAAACCAGAAAGTTCCCTTAGATCATAGGAAAAGGACGCACTTCACTGTTGCACTTGAATCATTCCCACGGTGAATGGCTAACATATGGAATCATGACATAACCAAAAAACTTACGGTAAAATACCAAGTCCATATTATGGCAAAAATAGCTGAATAAGATAAAGTAATGATGGACTGTCATTTCTCTTAAGACATGAAGGTCAGTCAATCCAAAAAAATTAAGAACTTTGAAAGTTTCGAGTGCAGTCACAAAAACCATCAAGCGTTATGATGAAACTGGCCAAGGAAGATCCCGAGTTAACTCTGCTGCAGATGATAAGTTGATTAGAGTTACCAGTCTCAGAAATTGCAGCCCAAATAAATGCTTCAGAGTTCAAGTAACAGACACATCTCAACATCAACTGTTCAGAGGAGACTGCGTGAAAGCAGGCCTTCATGGTCAAATTGCTGCAAAGAAACCACTACCAGAGGACACCAATAAGAAGAGACTTGCTTGGGCCAAGAAACACGAGCAATGGACATTAAACCGGGGGAAATCTGTCCTTTGGTCTGAGGAGTCCAAATTTGAGATTTTTGTTTCTAACCGCCGTGTCTTTGTGAGACGCAGAGTAGGTGAACGGATGATCTACGCATGTGTGGTTCCCACCGTAAAGCATGGAGGAAGAGGTGTGATGGTGTGGGGCTGCTTTGCTGGTGACACTGTCCGTGATTTATTTAGAATTCAAGGCACACTCAACCAGCATGGCTACCACAACATTCTGCAGCGATATGCCATCCCATCTGATTTGCGCTGAGTGGGACTATAATTTATTTTTCAACAGGACAATGACCCAAAACACACCTCCAGGCTGTGTAAGGTCTATTTGACCAAGAAGGAGTGATGGAGTGCTGCATCAGATGACCTAGCCTCCACAATCATCCAACCTCAACCCAATTGAGATGGTTTGGGATGAGTTGGACCGCAAAGTGAAGGAAAAGCAGCCACCAAGTGCTCAGCATATGTGGGAACTCCTTCAAGACTGTTGGAAAAGCATTCCAGGTGAAGCTGGTTGAGAGAATGCCAAGTGTGTGCAAAGCTGTCATCAAGGCAAAGGGTGGCTAATAACTTTAAATATATTTTGATTTGTGTAACACATTTTTGGTTACTATATGATTCCATATGCGTTATTTCATAGTTTTGATGTCTTCACTATTATTCTACAATGTAGAAAAGAGTAAAAATAAAGAAACTCTTGAATGAGTACGTGTCCAAACTTTTGACTGGTACTGTACATGTCGCAGGATGCTATTCACGAGGAAATATTGTTCTGTCTCACAATTCCCGACTATGAAACGGCACAGGGGATGTTCAGTGTGCCGAGCGGGTATATTGACGAAAAACTGTTTCCATGGGATCGAATGGTGGGCTTTGCACAGATGCGTCTCCATCAATGGTGGGACGGCAGGCAGGCCTCTGCCCTCTAGTTATTAATGTCTCCCTCTGCCATATGGACGCATTGTATGATACGCCGAGAGCAACTAGCAGCAAAAGAGCTGAGCACAGAACTCAGATATACTGCAATAGGCAACTTTGATTGTAAACATCAAAACATATCCACTGCACGGACACCTGTTTGCAAAACTATCAGAGCATGACAATGTTCTATTTCACACAGAGGCTCGGTGGTTATCAAGGGGTAGTGTTGCAAAGACTTTTCGCATTGAGAGAAGGACTGTTGTCATTCACAATAGATGTAAAAAAATAAAAATATATAATAATAAAATAAAAAGGACTTTATTATCTTTGTGTAATGAAAAGACTGTCTCCTTGGGAAACAGAACGCAAGCATGCAGGGGAAATACAAAAACATTCTACAGATGAGTCAGTCGATTCAGAGGAAAGAATTCTTATTGGAGTCTTTCAAAAGTCAACCATGCCCCCCTTCCCTCAGCTGTGCATGTTTCTAACAAAAAACAGCACCAATAAGTGTCCTACACGAGTGATGACTGCTCACCACAGAGGCTTGGAAGAGCACTTTGGGACCTACTTCCCAATCCGTTTGACTGTGATCCTGGCTCAGCTGACATGTCGGCAAGTGAAATCAAACAGCTGATTGAGCTGTCATGTGACCGAATGCATTCACTGGTCGCTACGGATTAGTTTTGGTTCCTGACTCAAAGGGAATACCCTGCAGTCTCCCACTGAGCATTAATGTCGCATTCAAAACAGCTGGAAACTCCCAAAGAATTTTTTTTTTTTTTTAACTAGCTCCGACTGGGAAAAATAGTTTTGAAACTCAGAATTCCAACTCGGGAACTCGGGCCTCTAGAAAGAGGTCCAACTATCCAACCTGAAGATCACTGACGCCATTATTAGACCTCGTATTTAACAGAGTTCCCAGTTGTCTTGAACGCACCGTAAAACTCATGGTAACCTTCACCAGCTCATATCTGTCAAACTGGATTCAATGCTCTCGTCTGCATTAAAAACAAATATCAAACCAGGTTGGATGTGACAGCAGAGATGAGGAGCGCACCGTCGACCACGCCACCTGATAACTTTGAGAAGCTCCAATGCAATATGCACCCCCATCTCATCACTAGTGGTGAGATAAGATGTCAGACCCCTGGTCAAATTATTAATCAACCTAAAATGATCCTATTCACATCGAGCAACAGGGCCCAATGATCACCCCAGCCAGCATACCTCGATGGTGCGGTAGTATGGGTCCAGCAGCAGCTTGGACAGGGCGGCGATCTGGGGTGTGCGGTCCCATCCGTCAGAGCAGTGCACCAAAACGGGCCTGTGGTCGCGGTCCACAGCGTTCACCACCAGCAGGGCCGCCTTCAGCAGCAGAGACAGGTGCTGCAGCCACTTGGTGCTCTCCAGAGCAGACAGCCAGCTACAGAAAGAATGGCATCATCTCCTGAATACACAGCTTCACTGTAGTGTACACAAATCACTCACATACACTCAGTCCCACCAAGCACTGACTTATAAACACCACCGCCCATCTTAGGTAAAGCTTAGGTAAAGATAAACTAAGGACCTTCTCCAAATGTGATGAGTAAAGAGGCTGTTATACAAACAAAACAGGGTGTTTTCAAGCTGTCCCAAATGAAAAATATGCATCTTTAATATGTCTGAATTCTGTTATAGTTATGAAAAACTTTGGCCATTGTCTTGTCTGAGTAGTTTCAACAGTGTGCTCTTGCTTCAAGGGAGTCATTGTAATTCAATTACTAAACGGCGGGTGGAATCTCTGAGTTCAGATGGAAAGAGATCGTTTACTTTGGGGCTGGGCCAGCTTCCTAAACCAAAGCCAGATGTGTGGCCTAGGCCAAAACACAGCTGGAGTTACTACAGTTACTCTGCCACCATGACAACAAACTGGAGTCGGGTAGGGATTGCTGCTTGTGTAATACATCTTGGATTGTGAGCCCAATCTGAACGGAGCTCCACTGCAGTGCTAGAGGCAGAACTCACTTGGCCGGGTCGGGCATCTGGGTGCAGAGGAAGCGCAGGGACTGGAAACTCTTGCGGATGGAGTGGATGTTAGCCATGCCCATGAACACCACCTCACAGTTGGGGTAGTACTCTTTATGGAGGAGGACATGGTGAGAGTCAGTTTATGGTTAAATAACATCATTACTACCAAAACAAATACTTTAGTGCAGAAAATAGTGACGATAGTGAGTTAGGACAGTTGTTCTGTTGGCATTAAGTTGACAATAACCTGCTTCCATGCAAACCCATCGACCGCAGTCTACTGGAGCCACTGGCTCAGAAATGAGCCGTCTTACCTGGACATTCACAGCCCCCTCCCTTGGCTCTGTTGGCCACAGCGGCTGCATAGGACCTGGCATCCAGGATCAACAGCTTTTGTGGCTGGATGGCCAGCGTCTCCACCTCCGAGCTGTTCGTCAGGGACGATTCTGACAAACAAAGAGACAACAAATTACATTTTCTGCATAGCTTATAACAGTCAGTATTATCAAATGACATTTAAAAAAAAAAAGTGATATAAATCTGATTGAACATAAATCAAACACTCCACATGACAGTGAATCTGCGCTGAATATGGCAGGCAAAAAGATGAGAAAAAAATCCAAACAGGAAGTGGAAAATCTGAGGTTTGTAGTTTTTGAACTCGCCCCAATCGAATACACTTTGGGATATGGGTATTTTTTTCACTTCCTAAGGCTTCCACTAGATGTCAACCGTTTTTAGAACGTGGTTTCAGGCTGCTCATGTGAAGGGGGGCCGGATGAGAGATGTTTTACTAAGGGGTCTGCCTACAGCCTTGTTCTCAGTCACGCGCTTTCACTTGAGAGGTTGCTCTCGTTCCAGTGCTTTTCTACAGACAATAGAATTCTCCGGTTGGAACAATATTGAACAGTTATGACAAAAACATCCTAAAGATTGATTCTATACTTAGTTTGACAAGTTTCTTCGACCTGTAATATATTTTTTTGAACGTTTCGTCCAAATGGACCAGATGGCGCTTTTGGATTGTTTACTAAACGCCCTAACAAAAGAAGCTATTGGACATAAATGATGGACATTATCGAACAAAACAAGCATTTATTGTGGAACTGCGACTCCTGGGAGTGCATTCTGATGAAGATCATCAAAGGTAAGTGAATATTTATTATACTATTTATGAATAATGTTGACTACCCAACATGGCGGTTATTTCTCTGGCTGGTTTGGGCTCTGAGCGCCGTTCTCAGATTATGCTTTTTCCGTAAACTTCTTTTGAAATCTGACACAGCGGTTGGATTAAGGAGAAGTGTATCTAAAGTTTCATGTATAATAGCTGTATTTATCAACATTTATTATTACATTTAAGTCATTTAGCAGACGCTCTTATCCAGAGCGACTTACAAATTGGAAAGTTCATACATATTCATCCTGGTCCCCCCGTGGGGAATGAACCCACAACCCTGGCGTTGCAAGCGCCATGCTCTACCAACTGAGCCACACGGGACCGTTATTATGAGTATTCCTGTGAATTCATGTGGCTCTCTGCAATATCACTGCATGTTTTAGAACTACTGAATCTAACACGCCAATGTAAAATACGATTTTTGGATAACAATATGAACTTTACCGAACAAAACATACATATATTGTGTAACATGAAGTCCTATGAGTGTCATCTGATGAAAATCATCAAAGGTTAGTGATTCATTTTATCTCTATTTGTGCTTTTTGTGACTCCTCTCTTTGGCGGGAAAAATGGCTAGGTTTATCTGTGACATGGTGGTGACCTAACATCAGACACTGTGGCTGGATTAACGAAAATGTTATCTTTAAAATGGTGCTTAATACTTGTATGTTTGAGAAATTTGATTTATGAGATTTGTTGATTTGTATTTCGCGCCCTGCAATTTTATTGGCGAGCCAGTCCTAGACAGGTTAAGGACTGACCGAAGTCTGTGTCGACGAGGTCATTGGTGCCATTGATTTCATTGGTTCCGTTGGTTCCGTTGGTGTAGGATCCGATGTCCAGGTGTTTACGGGAGCTGCCATCTACAGCACAGGCCTTGGCGATGGACTGGACCAGGTGCTCGTCATCTGCATTCCTCCAGCCCCACCAGCTGACCTCCGGCTGGCCGCAGCGGGCGATCACAGCCCCCGTGCTCTGGTGCCTGGAGGAGAGGAGAGGCATGGGACAGTCAGGAGACAAATAACGGAGGGGGAAAAAATGCACTGTGTGAAAAAACAACATGGAGCAACGCTGATCCATTTGGCCTCCAGAGTCAATAACACTGTCTCCTGAGAGAGGATTGGGTCCCCCCCAAAAAATACTTTTGCAAAGATAGAATCCCCCTTACTCATGCAATAAACCTCAAGGTGAAAGGAGTAGTCCTTGCTTTGCATTGTATTCACAGATAACATAACCCCGTTCTTCCTCACTACAAAGACCAACAGACCCACCTGAACACCACAGCCGGGAACCTCTTCCAGGAGCGGAAGGCTGCCACGTTCTCCAGCTCCTTGTCTGTGATCCAGGCTGGCACCAGGAGCTGCTGCGGATAGCTAGAGCACAGTCTGTCAATGCCAGAGGAGAGAGGGACAGGGGTTAGAGCAGGAGCACAGGCTGTGTGATGCCTCTAATAAGCCCCTATCACCAGACACCTAATCCCGGGCTAGGCCCTTATCTACATGAGGCTGATTATCAGTGGAGGACAACAGCACAACCAGCCTCTGTGTCACACACAGAGTAGTGTGTGCAGCAGGGGGACAGCAGACGGTTATCACGGCACTACCCTGGGAGGCCTGGTAATCAGATCAGCCCTGTAGGATGCAGGCTGTCAGGGGGCGGTTGGCTGCGCATACCTGAACTTGCTGTTGATGTCGGATATCCTCCAGGCGTTTTGAGTGTCAAAGCCCATCCTCTCCACCTCGTTCTTGAACCAGGAGGTCACATGCTCTCCTAATGGGCACACAGGGACACAGAGGAGATGTGAGGACTTATGTCTGTCACCAATTGAGTAGAGGTCCGAGGACACCGGTGTCACCGCCAGCGTACCTGGCCTGCACAGCTCCCCCTGCTGCTCCTTCTCCCCGGCGTACACGCCCACACACCAGGCATGGAAGGCGAAGGAGAAGAGGTCCTCCAGGAGAGACGGAGGGCGGACCGCAGCGCTCAGCCGCTTCAGCCACACCTGACACTGCTCCAATGTAGAGAACTGACACCTGGGAGACAAGCAACACAATCATAGACCTAAACCAAGATCGTTTGAGAGAGGAAAAAAATTAATAAATAATAGAGTTTGCAACACGCATGCATCGTTTCAGTGGTCTTACCTGACGACCTTACAGTCCTTGCAGGTGACATGGAGCTGGAACATGTCACGACACTCCACAGTCTCTATGAGCTGCAGAGGGACCTGGTGAGAGAATAAGCACACAGACACAGGAACAGCACAGTCACACAATCTCCAAACCAGCAGGCTGAATTTTTTTCTCCCCGCTCACACAAATAAGCTAACTTCAGGGTCTAGGCCTAGATGTGCTCAACATCAGAACAAGGGGCCATCCTAAAATAAGTTAGCAGAACTCACAATCACATGCTTGTGCAGCACCACCACCCACAAAATGTCTAAATTCAATGCCAGTTAGTAGACTAGTTAGTGTTGTGTCAACTGTGATAATGCCAGAAGTATATAGGCTACACCGCTGTCACCATGAAATCCATCTGAGCACATGCTGCACCTTCACACCTACAGCTGCAAACGTAAGCCAGCGGCATTAGTCGTCAAACTGTATTTTCCAGGCGAAGGTTGTCATTTTCACATCTCCTCGAGTACCGCCTTCTGATTTGATGTTCTTCCACTATGTAAAACTGCTGGATCCTAGTGGAATAAATTTCCCCACACTGTCTATTAAATACCCTCATCTGATCTAGGCAAATACCGTCAAAACGACATTACTTGAAATCATGTTTTGAACAAGATGTTTGAGCAGATTTTGAATATGGAGATTCTATAAAGAAAAATGTATACTTTTACTAAAAGTTTCACCCAAAGCCCATTTTATTTTCTGTAGTGGCTCTGAGAGTGGGAGTGAAGCTGATGCTGTGTCACAACTCCAACACATTCCAATGCCATGCAACGGGTTAACACACACAATCGCCATGATGTCATCCAGCCCAGTCTGGGCACCACACTGTGCATGCAGGGGCTGCTGGGTAGGCACTTACTGACACCTCACAACTCTCACTCTGTAGTTCAAAACAGGAGAAAAGAGAAACTGAATTAAAGCTGTGTCTCTGTTGAGGCTGTTGACTGTTCACAGATTCCTTAGTCTCACATCCCGCAGCTCTGTTTTAATTCCTGCTTTGTAATCTACAGCTCCAATCTGGGCCACACAATGAAATCAACGGCCTGCCTCACTGAGTTCTCTCGCTCCATTCTTTGCGCCTCCCGCCCCCACTGGCAGATTTGTGAGCGATGAACCACAGCCATGTGACGCCAGCGCTTTACCATCCTATCCAAATGTGTGTGAAGAGAACACGCACTCTGTTGCATGGAACACAGTGACAGTTAACTACAATATAAACACATGATTGACTGACCGCAACAATGGCATAAAACCAAATAGGTCGCCTGCGTGGTAAGAACTGTAACTTTCTAGTGCAGATCAGTACACTGTTAGTGTGGATGTGACTGGAACACAAATAGATTATGTGTGACATAGGCCTACATGTTTTGCATACCATACACTGTATCATGCTGATCCAAAAGGAGCAGAACCTGCACAACAAGGCTGTTTATTACTATTATTACAGTACTACGGTACTATTGCACTATTACTATGGTACTATTACTGTACCATGTCAGGATGGTGAGAGGAAGTAAAGCAGTGTCATTTGTTAGTAAATGGAGGGAATTGTCCATAAAACCAGTGTAATGATATGTTAATTTCAAAATCACCACACATTGGTAACAAATACAATCTCTATATAGCCAACATGGCAAAAGGGGGAGAGGGTGAATGTGTTGTGCATCACTGACGGGATTGTCGCAACCATGGCAACGGCAAGTGGAAAGAGAAAAGCAAAGGACCGAGTGCAAAAGCAGACCTGCTGAGAACAGTCACGCGGCACCGCTGCCAATGACTATCTATCACCAAGTCCATCTAAATGCCCTCTCCAGACAATCTGCCTGGCCACCACAACAGTAGTGGCATACTGTCACTGGCCCCAGCACGCAGTCTCCATTCAGAAAAAGTCTCGATACACAGACAGATTGGAGACAATAGGGTGTCACTGTCCTGGCCAGCTGTAGAGTTGCTTCAGACACTGTGAAATTAAACTGTGTGCTTTCCAACTCCCTAGCCTTCACTTAGTCAGCAGTACTTACGTTGACGATGGACTCTTTGAATTTGATGTGGAGGCGGTATCTGGACATGGCGATGATGGCATCCTCCGCTCTACCCACGTACTCTGTGAACTCGCCATGCAGCTCGGGAAAGGGCACCTGCCACCATGGGAGGGAAGATATCAAAGGGCACAGAAGCGTATCACTTGAAAAGGAGGTGCCATATAAAAACACACACGTATGTGCAGACATGACCATTACACATACTTGACACACGTATAGCAATGACTTTGTGATAACTGGCATGACTTGTCTTTGTGCTAACCAGCCCAGACAATTAGTGTTCTCACCTGCAGGCTCTCCTCCTCCAGGACTGGGGGCTTCCTGGGGAAGATCTGATTGGCCTGGATACATTCCATGCTCTCCTGCCCCTCCTCCTCCTGCCAATCAGAACATGTGTAGTTGATGATGTGGAATATCATTACCCATGTCTTGTAAAATAACTCAATAGTCCACTACTATCCCCATTCACTGGTTACAAGCACCTTCAACTGTAGCCATTCTCCAACCACTCCCAGATTTAACCTCAGTTTTCTTACCTCTAACAGTAACTTCACTGAATAGGATTTCAAATAGCCAATGATGAAGCCAAATGAAGATAGTGTTGATGCTAAAACAAACTCTCAATAGGTGTGTTGTCTTGAATCATCCCTGTGCAATCTCTCAATTCTCCACACACACAAGTCCACTGCTAAGAGTGCCTCACCTCTGGCTGACAGCCTGGCATGACACTAAAGCGGGTCTGTGCAATCCAGTTCTGAGCCAGAAACAGACACCGGCTACAGAGCACACTTCACCAAGTAGAAAATATCATAAGTCATCTATTTACAACCAAGTGTGTTTAAAAACAGTCAAGGTCCAAATTGAATTTGGGTATCTAGATCCATTCAACTGGTATCCATTTGCAAACGTTCTGTCCCCTTCCATGCTACAGTGAGGAGCTCTTAAATGTTGCATACCTACTGCCCAATAGAAGATCAGCATATCTTAGAAACCCACAGAGGATTTATTTGATGGGAATGTGTGGCATGAACACAGAATCAGTTCAATTATTTTTATTCAGGGACCAAATTGGCAAAAAAAATGCATTTTTCCTTCTAACACGGGGGGCTATAGTAGAAGGCTGTGCTCTATGCTTCGTCAGCTGCACCCTGGAGCCCTGAGCGGTTAGGTTAGGATCGTCTATGAGTCCAGTGACAGCATGATGGCACTAGTGCCAGGGACAAAGAGAGATTAGGGTGGTCCGGTCCACAGACATGACAGGGGCAGGCTGCTACCTCAGCCCCACCAACTGACCGCTGTCTGGGAGCCAAGCTGACACAGAGTGTCCTTTCTGCACGGCTGGGGTAACACTTTGCAGGGGCCAGCCAGGGGGCAGGCACAGGAACGCATAACAGACACACACAGGCAGAGACACACATACACATCAGCGATTGACAGTAAAGTCTGAAAGGCACTTGACCTTCGGGCAAATCACTTGCCCCGCGCTATAGGGCTACTCTTAATGTCAATGCTGGCACACATACACACACCCGGTCAGAGACACACATACGGTAACACACACATACACCCGGTCAGAGACACACATACAGTAACACACACACATACCACCAGACACACTCTTTTATGACTGACCAGGGTGTAATACTGCTCCATATCCCTCAAAGGCTTCCAGTCTAAATAAAAGATTCACTACTGAGGCATCAGACAGGGTGAAACTTTGACAGTGCCTCTGATGCAACCATCTGGCTACCAGTAAACACAGCTGATTAATAAGGCTGAAAATCAATTGAGAGTTCCGATTATACAGACACATACAGACAGCAGCTATTCTGTACTGGTAGACAGAAAACAGCCATGATCAGGATGCACTTTACCATGGCCCCTGTGAAGGAGTGTGGGTCACTGGACAAGGAACACATGCCTTCCTCACTTGACCCCAAATCTCAGTCTGTAAACAGTGGAAGACAGGGAAAGAAAAGTGCTGTTAATGCTTTAATACTTCATCTTACATAACAAAACAAACTCATTTGATTTCTCCTCACAACTGGAACCCAGTCTTTTCATTTAACGTGCATCTTATTCCAGTGACCACATGGATGAGAGTAATACCCGGCAGTAGCTGGATTTGGAGGGTAGGGCACACAAACAGACATTCTGTGTCACATGTGGAACATTTCATACAGACCAGAATGTTATTTTCAATGTCACTTAAAAATGATAGGAAGCTCAACAAATTGCGTAGTGAGTACTGTGGTGTGCACCGGTTTTACAACTTACCAAAGAGAACTAGCAACAGATGAGGTGCTATCCTGATGATCCCGTTGTGAAAATGTGACTTAGAGTGAAGACATTGAATTCTGAAGGAAAAGAGAGTATATCAAATGAGTTATAGGACTGAATAAAATGGTAAATAATAATAAAACTTGTTAACTCTTCTAAACATTGCAAACAGCTTACTTTTCACGGGAACATTCAATCTACAATAGACCCTTTCATTCCTTGGTAAACATAGCTGTGCTGGTGGTTATAGTAGACTGTAAGTAGGTGAGAGACACCACAAACATTTGTGGAATGGAAAGACGAAATTTAGGCAGTACACTTTAGCCACAGTTTACTATGCTCATCAATCAACACGACCATCAATGTTACAGTGAGACTCATTCAAATTACAATACATAAACTGTGCTATAGTTCATGCACAGAGCATGACAAAAATAAGACTGCCAAACATTTCATATTTAGGTCTAGTCATAAAGCATTTGGTTAATGTAAATAAAAAAAATACATATTTTGCCCAGAGACCTGTTCATGTCATCTTTAACTTCAAATAGGAACGTAAAAACTCCCAGATGGTGCTGTAGGTCTTGGCTGAAGACCAGGTCAAATACTACAAGGTCCCAAACCAACACACCAACCATAAGGACATGGTGTCAGAACCAGCTGTGAAACAGAAATCCATCTCCGCTCCTTGTACAACAGAGCAATTTCACATTATTTTACATTGCACCTTCATTGTCTCATCTCTGTTCAAGATATGCAACCTGCCCGCAGGCCCACAAAATGCTTGTAAATGTCAGACCGAAACCTGATCAAGGGAAGACAGTTGATTGACAGGTTCAGGATCACACACACCCCCTCTGGAGCATGCCATTGAGTTTGACCTGTCTAGCAGTGACTAGACAAAATTCCCAGTGCACCCAGTGCACCCTTTCTGAAGCGTAGAACCTGAACCTACTTTACTGAACAAAAATATAAACGCAACATGCAAGAATTTCTAAGATTTTTTCTGAGTTACAGTTCATATAAGGAAATCAATTGAAATAAATAAATGAGGTTCTAATCTATGGATTTTACATGACTGGGTGGGGGAGCAGCCATGGGTGGGCCTAGGCCCAGCCACTGGGGAGCCATGCCCGGCCACTGGGGAGCCATGCCCGGACACTGGGGAGCCATGCCCGGACAATCAAAATGAATTTTCCCCACAAAAGGGCAGACAGAAATATTCCTCAGCTACCCCTAGTAGTTTCGGTTACTAGTCCAACGCTCTAACCACTAGGCTACCTGCCGCCCCGGTCAGGGATGGATTATCTTGACAAAGGATAAAACACTCACTAACATGAATGTAAACACATTTGTGCACAACATTTGAGATGAATAAACTTTTTGTGCATCTGGAAGATTTCTGTGATCTTTTATTTCAGCTCATGAAACATGGGACCAACACTTTACATGTTGCGTTTACATATTTGTTCAGTGTAGATTGAGAAGAGGTACAGCCTAAAGGGATGTCATTCTGTCACTTTACTGAGCGCTATGTAGCAGTGCATGCTCCAGAGGCACCCTGCTCCTCCCTGCTGGCACTGACTGATAAAACGTATCTATGACACACACACACCAGCAGAGCATGTTTACCTCAGCGGGCTCGTGACCCATGGCCTCTGCTCAGTCTGGCTCTGTGTTCAGAGTCACACAGGGCAGGCTAAGCCCCTTGGTCCTGTCATGTGACTTCCATGCATCTAATCTGAACCTGCAGCACTCAACCAAAGACTTAAACCATCATCTCTCAAAGTGAATACTTCCACTCTCTGTGACATGAAGAGGATAAGAGGTCCAGCGTGGCTCAGTTGTTAGAGCATGGCACTTGTAACGCCAAGGTTGTGGGTTCCCACAGGTGACCAGTACTAACAAATATGAAAATGGATGCACTCACTACTGTAAATCACTCTGGATAAGAGCGTCTGCTAAATTACCAAAACCATGAGGAAAGAGAGACAGGATCTGTGTAAGGTTACTGGGGAAAGTGAAGTTTGAGGAGTTGCATGTGCATAAATAAGTCTAGCTGTAATGCTGACACATAGTCCTCATTAGCAAAATATATCTGACATTCAAAGCCAATCTATCCAGCCGAATAAAATGTATTTATTGCTGAGTTAAGAGCATGTCCTGTGTCTGGCTTTAGCTGCGTGAATCACGAGTGATCTATAACTTTCCCAATACTTGTACTAAAGTTTACGTATTAGTAATAATTAATCCAATCATAAACTTCCAGATAAACTGCTAACGTTCATCAGCAACGTTATCTTGACTGTTTTCTTTACAGAGCTTTAGCTAGCAAGGCAGTGGGAATATATAGGCTATCACCTGGCATAATGTTAGCTAACTAACGTTAGTGCAAACTATGTAGCTAACGGCCTCAACTATAAGGCGAAAGATCTGTAGAAAAACAGCCATTTCAACAAACATAATTAGATAGTTATCTAGCTAACTAGCCAACTCAAGGTTAACATTAGTTCGCGAGAATAATCATAAACGTAGCTGTTTTTTTAACTCCGAATATGCATTCTCTGTCAGTGTCAGTCACTATCGTCGACGCACATCACCAGCCTATGTAAACATTTACTACGGACCATTTTAGCAGACTAGTCTGTAGTACTAGCTAGCCAATTCACGTTAACAAGTAGCCATATTTTTTATATTTTCTATCTTAGCTAACGCGTTAGCTAACTAAGCGCTAGTTAAACACATTCTATCGAAACAATACGTACGTAACCTAGCTAGCAGCTAACTAACGTTACGCTTTGATAATGATATGTCTCTTTATGATTTTGATGTGTTGCTGTTTGGATACAAAGCAGCTTTGCTTCGTCTTCCCCTACAGTTAGTTACTCATCGTAGCTACTCAGTCAGCACTGGCAATTGCTTGCTAGCTAGCTCTCTGTCTGGAACAGTTTTTGTTGTTGTTATGAGATGGAGGGCGGACCCCAAAACCGAGGCCTCTGTCAAAACACACCGAAGCAAGGAGACAACCGGCGTACTCACCATGTATAAAGCAATGATAATGGAAATGCCAAATCATTCAATTGAAGATCCGTGCACCGGGTTTGCAATAAACTACACTTTAAGAAATACATACGAGTCATATCCAAGGCCACTATCAATCCGTCCGGTAGAAGAGCCAAGTCGCCATCGCCGCGATTCTTCAACCACAGAGTGTCTGCTTAAACCCAATATTCTGCGCGACGTAAACGCAACGTAATCACGTTTATTTACATATGGGTGGGACACGCAAAATAACCACGCGAGGATGTAAACAAATAAATAAATACAAGGGAAATGTACACGTTTTTAAATCTAATTCTACGATCTTTTATTACATATGTCTAAACTTTACATATAGAATGTGTCATAGTAGAAAACCAGCCATAACCCATTTTCATTGTCTTATTGCAGCGTTCACGTGCAATCGGAGTTATCGAAAGCTCCTATGTTCCCAGTGGGACATTTCCCCAGAACGATCCTGCAAATCGGATTTACAAATTGGAAACTCTGAGAAAATGTTGTTACTCGAGTTGCCGTTTCACCACTGACCTTTTTACCTTTTCAACCAAAAATTACAACAAATGAGTTTGACTATTACAACCTTATCAATATAGATACTGTAGCTAGTTTGACCACATTGTCAATGTTAAACAAGCTAGTTACTTTATTATTTGCAATGTTAGCTAGCTTATCAGGTGTGTGTGTGTGTTTACAAAATGGAGACCAATCTGTGAAGCCTGATAGTGGTAACAAAAAACACAACACACATAGGATCTTATACAATAATGTATTGGATGATGGCTTGATACATATGTGAATGAAAGACACTTCGCATATTTGTATCCATTCTTTAACAGCTTCCAATGCCTTGAAACATGAGATGATCTGTTTTAACAGGTTATGACATTTCTTTTGACTAGAGAGGTGGGGCCAGAGGCTAAGATATTTAAGAGGTCTACTCTTGTTAGCTCACTTTTGGAACATCAGAGCACATATTGTTAAACAACATTTGAAATCCCTTTATGATCAAAACCAAATCTCATAGACGGTAAATCACTAATACAATCATATTCTTGCCGACCCAAGTATTCTAGCACTTTACACCTTTTAGTGACAGAGGTCAATTTAAAAAAGATGCAAAGCTTTGCTTTTCCCCTTACCAGTTTAAACAAAGCCCTGTGTCAATCAAATCACAGTCTAGTGAAAAATGGCAGAATAATCATGATGCTTGACAAAAACGAATTTCTAAATGTCTGCTTTTTACTTAGGGATTTGGGGTAGAATTCCCCAAATTATTCACATATTAAACCTGTCCCATGAATACTACAAAGAGTCAACTCAGTCAGTTGAATATAATTTCACACACTCTCTACAACAACATTTAACCAGTGGGTAATGGGTAAAGGTTTACACCTCCACATTGTCTGTCACCAAAACTGCCAATTGCAACATGCATGGAATTCACCAGTGTAAAAAGGGAGAAGTGCCGAGTCAATGTCAATGTGCCAGAACAATAATACAAAACAAAGTATATTCCCTTTCCAAGTGACCAATATAAAATTGCATGCAAAATTCAAACAATGAAATGAGGTTTATGTGAAGAGGTAAGTATCCATAAGGGTCAGTGTAAATCCATTCAATTTTCCTCCATTTATTATACTGAACAGAAATATAAATACAACATGCAACAATTTCAAATATTTTACTGAGTTACAGTTCATAAGAGGAAATCAGTCAATTTAAATAAATTCATTAGGCCCTAATCTATGGATTTCACATGACTGGGAATACAGATATGCATCTGTTGGTCACAGATACCTGAAAAGAAATGGGCCTCAGAATCTCGTCACGGTATATCTGTGCATCAAAATTGCCATCAATAAATGTAATTGTGTTCGTTGTCTGTATGCTTATGCCTGCTCATACCATAACCCCACCGCCACCATGGGGCACTCTGTTCACACCGTTGACATCAGCAAACCGCTCGTCCACATGACGCCATACACGTGGTTTGCGGTTGTGAGGCCTGGTTGGACGTACTGCCAAATTCTCTAAAACGATGTTGGAGGCGGCTTATGGTGGGCATTCCTGCAGTCAGCATGCCAATTGAAAGCTCCCTCAAAACTTGAGACATCTGTGGCATTGTGTTGTGTGACAAAACCGCACTTTTTCGAGTGGCTTTTTATTGTCCCCAGCACAAGGTGCACCTGTGTAATGATCATGCTGTTTAATCAGCTTCTTGATATGCCACACCTGTCAGGTGGATGGATTATCTTGGTAAAGGAGAGATGCTCACTAATAGGGATGTACAAATGATTTGTGCACAACGTTTGAGAGAAATAAGCTTTTTGTGCGTATGGAACATTTCTGTGATCTTTTATTTCAGCTCATGAAACATGGGACCAACACTTTACATGTTGTGTTTATATTTTTGTTCAGTGTAGTACATTTTTCTCTGTAAGACAATGATATCTCATACAAGAAAAGTTACTTCTAAGTACTCCCATATACAGTATCACTGAGACAGAAAATTAGGTGTTAAAACAAAGGAAAGTTCGTCATAGTTTAATATGGGATTTCCAAATTCCCCTATTTCATCCTTAGAGGTATATAATGTCAAGCACATATACATTATCTGCTCAGCAAGTACGGAAGAGTCAATTCTGTCAGGATGTCAGCAATTTTATAATTATTCCTCCCCCCATTTGCTTCACAAAAACCATTCGATTAAATTACCTACTTCTGAACATTGTCATTGTACCAACGAATTACAAAATAGTCTGCCATTGTTCTCAAAAACCAACCACTAGTTTTCCATGTGCATTCCCATAATCCCATATAACATATGGCAGAAGAACCATCCTGTCTTCTGTTAACTTCTGATATTATATTAATTCATTATTGTATTGACCAGTGATGAGAGTGACTGGTTCAGTAAAGCTTTAAGAAGCAAGACTACCCTGAGAGAAGGTCGAAATCATGGGCAAGCTTGCCAGACCAGAACTGGCTCATATGGGATTGGTTAATAGATCTGTACACTCCATTTCAATATAGCCAGCACATTTTGTTCAAGAACATATGATATCATTTTCAGTAAATGTGTAATATTTATATATCTATACATACAATCCAAATCCTCTGAACTAGTAAGACATGTGCAAGTGTTTACTACCGAATTCAACAATACAGTAAAGGCAAAGACTTGTGGACACCAAAAGTTTGGATAATTTCGATATTGGAACTTTTCATGAATCCTCACAATTATTAATATCTAAGTGCTGTAAGTAGTTCATACACAAGGTATTGAATATCTATTAAAATCGTTCAGAGTACCAAACAGAAGCAAAATATAGAAGATATTAACAAACTGCAAGCATGACAAAACTCATACTACAGACACAATACAGTAGTGGCCAGCGGCAAGCATAATATGAAATAATTGATTTAATTTTGTGTCATAGAATGTACTTTCAAACCGAATTCAATATACCGGTAGTAGAATTTTGACGAGGTCATATTGTATCATGTTCTTTCCATCAGGACTCGTATCCATGCTTACAGATTCTTATTCCAGTCAGATAGAGGCAAACAAGAGAGAAACTTGTGGGTGCTCTATAGCGTATTGTGTCTTTCTACAGTATGTTATCATCAAAGAATCAAACCAGAGATGTTTGAATGACTCAAGACTGTGTTAGCCCACTGAACTAAACGCTAGGTGTTGCACACAGTAAGCCTAAACCAGAGCTAAAGTAAACATTACATTCTCGGGCACTAATTTATCTAACAGTCAATTTCCCTTGCACTCACAAGTGCACAGATACAATACAGTATATATACAAAAGTATGTGGATACCCCTTCAAATTAGTGGATTCGGCTATTTCAGCCACACCCATTGCTGACAGGTATATAAAATCGAGCACACCACCATGCAATCTCCATAGACAAACATTGGTAGTAGAATGGCTTTACTGAAGAGCTCAGTGACTTTCAATGTGGACCTGTTATAGGATACCACCTTTCCAACAAGTCAGTTTGTCAAATTTCTGCCCTGCTAGAGCTGCCTCGGTCAACTGTAAGTGCTGTTATTGTGAAGTGGAAACGTCTAGGAGCAACAACGGCTCAGCCGTGAAGTGGTAGGTCACACAAGCTCACAGAACAGGACTGGCGAGTGCTGAAGCGTGTAAAAATTGTCTGTCTTCGGTTGCAACACTCACTTCCGAGTTCCAAACTGCCTCTGGAAGCAATATCAGCACAAGAACTGTTCGTCTGGAGCTTCATGTAATGGGTTTCCATGGCCGAGCAACCGCACACAAGCCTAAGATCACCATTCGCAATGCCAAGCATTGGCTGGAGAGTTCAAAAGCTCGCCACCATTGGACTCTGGAGCAGTGGAAACACGTTCTCTGGAGTGATGAACCACACTTCACCATCTGGCAGTCCGACGGACGAATCTAGGTTTGGCGGATGCAAGGAGAATGCTACATACCCGAATGCATAGTGCCAACTGTAAAGTTTGGTGGAGGAGGAATAATGGTCTGGGGCTGTTTTTCATGGTTCTGGCTAGGCCCGGAAATCTTAACGCTACAGCATACAATGACATTCTAGACGATTGTGTGCTTCCAACTTTGTGGCAACAGTTTGGGGAAGGCCCTTTCCTGTTTCAGCATGACAATGCCCCTGTGCATAGAGCGAGGTCCATACAGAAATGGTTTGTCGAGATCGGTGTGGAAGAACTTGACTGGCCTGCACAGAGCTCTGACCTCCACCTCATCCAACACCTTTGGGATAAATTGGAACGCCGACTGCGAGCCAGGCCTAATCGCCCAACATCAGTGCCCAACCTCACTCATGCTCTTTTGGCTGAATGGAAGCAAGTCCCCGCAGCAATGTTCCAACATCTAGTGGAAAGCCTTCCCAGAAGAGTGGAGGCTGTTATAGCAGCAAAGGGGGGACCAACTCCATATAAATGCCCATGATTTTGGAAAGAGATGTTCTATGAGCAGGTGTCCACATACTTTTGGTTATGTAGTGTATTTCAACTGAGGGAGTAATGCATTACCTCTCTGGAAGGGCACAATAAACACGACTGCAGGAGGAACAGCATGAAAGCCCGTGAGAGGACAGAAGGACGATGGATCAAGCGAGAAAAGGAGGATGAAGTCTTTTGTTATCCAAGAGCAGGGGTTCTCAATGTGGTATTAAATAATGTCAATATTTGCCTGTGACTCCTCACTAGTAGATTCTCAGGTTCCATTGCTGTCTGAGACATAATTCAAACATATCTTAATCAATTTATTCAAACGGTGGGAGGATCATAGAGGTTAAAGGATCATAGAGGTAAGTCTGAAATAAATCATGTAAACTGTGCTCATGTGTAGTGAGTTTCACTTACTGACAAGTGCACAAGGGTTCAAAACTGTAAACCTCCAGGATTATATAACAAACAAAAAAGATTCTACTCATTAGATTTTACATTTCCTTTTTTTCTTATTTTTCACAGATTTCTTTTCACAAATTTTTGCTCCAGTATATCACAGGTGACTAACTATAGAGGATAACAGGGTCAGTTGAATACCATGATACATCTGGTTCAGAAGGCTATTGCAGACAATTCTACAACATGTACAACCACACTTTACACATTTGTGTTACAAATGTTTCAAAACATATCACCAAGAAACTAAGTACATAGGAGATGTTGAATATTTAGAGTCTTAAAGGACTATCCCTTAGTCAGTAGTACAATTTCACGTAACTTGACTTAAACTGTCCCGTTTTACAGACAAAATCGGAAAAATTGCTATAAAAAAATTAGCAAATTTGGTCAGTGTCTCTTTTTATATAATTATAGTGCTTTTGATGGCTTAAGACAGGGTCTTTTTTAATCTCACCCAGTGGCAATCTACACAACTTCAGTGTACATTTCATGACACCATAGCTGCAAAAGTCTTCACGTCAGAGTCCATTAAGTAAAACAACAGCTAGTGCTGTTACATATATTTCAAAGTAGTATCCATTATCAAAAAAAACTAAAACACATTTATAAATATTTTTTCTTTTCTAAAAGCCCTCTAAGGGAATTTGTCTGTAAGTTTAGCTCTGGTTTCCCCTGCTGTCCTACAGGGTATTTATTCAGTATGATCAGACAGGGAGGACAGGCCTTCAGGAGCCAGGCTCCACTTCATGTGTTCCTGAAGCTTCTCTTTGAGAGTCTCCCATGTCTGGTGTGAGTCAGCAGAACTGAGGAAATGTGGAGGAAGAGAGGGGCCTAAAACTCCCACTCCAGGGTCTCCTCCCGGTTAGCCGCTCTCTCCAGCCTGTGGATGATGTTGTTGAGGTTGGCAATTTTCTCGGTGCGTCTCTGAACGCTCCTGTTGGGCTTAGGGCTCTGGATGGGAGGCATGGGGTTAGGGTCCAGGCTGTGGTTGGTGCTTGTCGTGGGTGGGTTGGGCAGGGATGGGGAGATGGGTGCAGAGGAAGATGAGACAGGGGAGACGGACATCATGAGGCCGGGCGAGGAGGCAGCGGAGGGGGAGTTGAGTGAGACCTCCAGGCTGCTGCGGCAGGGCTCAGACGAGGCCTTGAAGCTGACCGGGTCCACAGGAGACTTGCTGGAGTCGTCAACCTCGTGCCTGGACTGGCTGGTTCTCTGGGGACCATCTAGGGAGAGCGCCTCCTGGAAGAGCCCCTGAGCCTGGCTGCTCATACCCTCTTCCTGCCTCAGGCTCTGAGGATAGTGTGGAGCCAGGTGGAGCTCTCGGCAGCCACCCATCAGGTCCTCATGCTCCGTTTTCAACTGAGGGAACTGGACACCCATAGAGAAACACTGGATCTTAGGCTGTTTGATGTAGCCGTTCCTCTCCTCCTCCTCTCCCTCATCCTCCCGCTCACTGGTCTCCTGTTTGACATGAGGCAGTGGTGTGTTGGCGCTGAGGGGGCGGACGGGGTGGGGGGTGCGTCCAGCTGGGTGCAGCAGCCTCCTCTCATCTCCGTCTGAGATGGGGCTCTGTATGGCCGAGGGAGAGTAGCGGTGGTGTTCTGTGTCTGTGTCGTTGTCCTGGAGACCCTCCATGAGGACCTCCCGTCGCATCCTGGACCTGCTTAGAAAAACACAACAATCAAACTAACAGTTTGAAGGAGTCGTGTACCTTATTTATTCAATGTAATTATTCTAGTCCCTCTAGGGGTAGGGATCTGATGCCATGTCTGACCTGTAGTTGTGGAACCAGTTGATGACGGTATTGGTTTTGAGGTTGAGCTGGCAGGCCAGCATCTCAATGGTGTGCTGGGAGGGGTATGGCTCCAGGAGGTAGGCCTTCCTCAGAGCCTCCTTCTCCTCAGCCCCCAGCACCACCCTGGGCTTCTTCACCTGACTGTAGGGACACAGGTCTATTGAGGCCAGAGCTGGGCTCACACACTCAGAGCGGGCACTGGGAGAGTCACTGTCTGAGCCGGTACTCAGCAGCCCATACCGCCTCTTCAGGTAGGCTGAGAGGACAACACAGAGAGAGAGAGAGAGATGTATAGAATTCAATGACAAAGCATGGCATAACACTAATCAATCCATCACACAGTATAGCTGCTGTACATACTGTGCATTCGGAAAGTATTCAGACTCCTTGACTTTTCCACATTTTGTTAGGTTACAGACTTATTCTAAAATATATGAAATCGTTTTTCCCCCTCATCAATCTACACACAATACCCCATAATGACAAAGCAAAAACAGGTTTTTAGAAATTTGTGCAAATGTATTAAATAAATAATCGAAATATCACATTTACATAAGTATTCAGACCCTTTACTGAGTACTTTGTTGAAGCACCTTTGGCAGTGAGTCTTCTTGGGTATTATTCTACACGCTTGGCACACCTGTAGTTGGGGATTTTCTCCCATTCTTCTCTGCAGATCCATTCAAGTTCTGTCAGGTTGGATGGGGAACGTCGCTGCTCAGCTATTTTCAGGTCTATCAAGAGATATTCGATCGGGTTCAAGTCCGGGCTCTGGCTGGGACACCCAAGGACATTCAGAGACTTGTCCAAAAGCCACTCCTGCGTTGTCTTGGCTGTGTGCTTAGGGTCGTTGTCCTGTTGGAAGTTGAACCTTGGCCTCAGTCTGAGGTCCTGAGCGCTCTGGAGCATGTTTTCATCAAGGATCTCTCCGTTCATCTTTCCCTCAATCCGGACTAGTCTCCCAGTCCCTGCCTCTGAAAAACATCCCCACAGCATGATGCTGCCACCACCATGCTTCACCGTAGGGATGGTGCCAGGTTTCTGCCAGACATGACGCTTGGCATTCAGGTCAAAGAGTTCAATCTTGGTTTCATCAGACCAGAGAATCTTGTCTGGTCTGAGAGTCTTTTAGGTGCCTTTTGGCAAACTCCAAGCTGTCTGTCATGTGCCTTTAAATGAGGAGTGGCTTCCATCTGGCCACTCTACCATAAAGGCCTGATTGGTGGAGTGCTGCAGAGATGGTTTTCCTTCTGGAATGTTCTCCCTTCACCACAGAGGAACTCTGGAGCTCTGTCAGAGTGACCATTGGGTTCTTGGTCACCTCCCTGACCAAGGCCCTTCTCCCCCGATTGCTTAGTTTGGCCGGGCGGACAGCTCTAGGAAGAGTCTTGCAATTTAAGAATGATGGAGGCCACTGTTTTCGTGGGGACCTTCAATGCTGCACAAATGTTTTGGTACCCTTCCCCAGATCTGTGCCTCAACACAATTCTGCCTCGAACCTCTACGGACAATTCCTTCGACCTCATGGCTTGGTTTTTGCTCTGACATGCACTGTCAACTGTGGGACCTTATATAGACAGGTGTGTGCCTTTCCAAATCATGCCCAATCAATTTAATTTACCACAGGTGGACTCCAATCAAGTTGTAGAAACAACTCAAGGATGATCAATGGAAACAGGATGCACCTGAGCTCAATTTCGAGTCTCATAGCAAAGGGTCTGAATACTTATGTAAATAAGGTATTTCTGTTTGAATTTTTATACATTTGCAAAAATGTTAAAAAAAACTGTTTTCGCTTTGTCATTATGGGGTATTGTGTGTAGATTGATGAGGGGGGAAAATTATGTCATCCATTTTAGAATAAGGCTGTAAGATAACAAAATGTTGAAAAAGGGAAGGGGTCTGAACACTTTCCGAATGCACTGTACATCTATTGGTACATCCACACAGTGCTCTACTGTATGACTGGCTAAATGCAAATACACATACTGCTAACATGCAAACCCTGATAACAGAGCATCATTTGCAGATAACATGCTGTAAATAGACCAACCTTTTGTTACAGGATTTTTGTGTTTAATGACTAAAATATGTATACATTTGACTTAGAATTATAACTAAACAGAATACTACTATATTACTGTAAGAATGAATCTTATTATAATCATAAATGTTGAATGTTATGTGTTCCTTGTTAGAAAGAATGGGTTTATCTTCAGACAGGCTAGAATGATGTCTCTACCCAGGGAGGGGAAAGACCTTGGGTTGGTTGTAGATAGTTTAACAGGTGGCATACAGTAATGAGAACTCGAACTGTATTGCCATTGTATCCGAGAGGAGGTTGGACATTAAAACCTATGACATCATCTTTATTATATAACCTGATGTAAAATGTATTATGATCAGTACTCTCGAGAATAAACGCTATTGATTGATTGATTTTAAGACTGGTTTCTGTCCATTTGGCTGATAATTATCTTACAAATTCTTATTTATGGGCAGAGTGTTTTAATTGAATTGGTTGATAAACATAGGAATGAAATTCCTTTAACACCTTTCTTCTCCATCTTCTTCATGTCCCTCAGCTTGTCAACGTTGTGCGGGTCGTTGAGCCACAGTTGCATGCGGACGAAAGGCTCCCTGCCTTTGAGGCTGAGTTTGTGCCAGGGCTTGGGCCTGGAGAGCAGGTCTGACACTGAGCCCTGGGTGAGGCCCAGTATACTCTCCCCAAACAGCCGCTGGCCTAGAGCACACAAACAAAAGTTTAATCTTAGGGCTAGGCACCTTTTTTCTCCACTTCCTGCCTGAATGACGTGCCCAAAGTAAACTGCCGTAGCTCAGGCCCTGAAGCCAGGATATGCATATAATTGGTACCATTGGAAAGAAAACACTACGAAGTTTGTAGAAATAATGAAGGAGAATATAACACAATATATATGATAGGAGAGAATCCAAAGAAAAAACAACCAGATTCATTTTTATGAGAGAGACCATCCTCTTAGAAATGCAAGAGAAAGGTCATATTGAAAATTAGCTCAATTCCTATGGCTTCCACAGGGTGTCAGCAGTCTATGTTCAAGGTTTCAGGCTTGTAACTTCAAAAACGAATAAGAAATTACTAAAACTGTTGAGGGACACAGTCTTGGAAATGTTTGCGCACGCCATGAAGACATTACGCACCTGCTAAAATCGGTTTCCTACTGAACATACTTCTTTCAGAAAAAAATATTATAGTTTGATTACATTTTAGGGTATCTGAGGAGTAAATAGAAACTTATTTTGACTTGTTGAATAAAGTTTAGGGGTAGATTTTCGCATTCCTTTCTCTGCAAGTTGAACGAGTGCATTACTCAAATCGATGGCGCCAACTAAACTGACATTTTGGGATATAAAGAAGGATTTTCCCTAACAAAACGACACCGCATGTTATAGCTGGGAACCTTTGGATGACAAATCAGAGGAAGATTTTCAAAAAGTAAGTGAATATTTAATTGTTATATGTGAATGTATGAAACCTGTGCTGGTGATAAAATATTTTGATGTGGGGCGCAGTCCTCAAACAATCGCATGGCATGTTTTTGCTGTAATAGCTACTGTAAATCAGACAGTGCAGTTAGATTAACAAGAATTTAAGCTTTCAGCCGATATAAGACACTTATATTTACCTAAATGTTTAAAATCCATAATATTTATGATTATTTATTTGAATTGCGCGCCCTCCAGTTTCACAGGAAGTTAACACACACATTGACAGACATACTGTATTCCAACCAGAGCACACATAAAGTAGGTCCGCTGGCCTAGTGGACACCACAACACATAACATTAACTCACCACAACATAAATCCCACACTCATTCCTAAAAGCCATATCCAGAGACAACAACTTACACTCACCTAGGTTGTTGTCTGTTAACACCTCCTTGACCTTCTTGGTGATGGCATATGTGTCCAGCTCTGAGGACATTGCCACCAGCTCCTGGATGCCCAGGGGGGTGTGGGGCTGGTGGAGGGACAGCAGGCTGGGGGTGGATTTCCCTCCTTCTGGGTGGGGGGGCATCAGGCCCAGGCCATCAGGCTGCTGGTTCTCTTTGCTGCTCTCCAGGGTAAGGCTGACGGGCTCCACCAATGGGCTGGGGTGGCTCTCCTCTGGGCTGGGGGGCGGGGAGGGCGACGACTGGGCCGTCACTGGGCTTTTATCTATGGGCGGTAGTCACAAAACATCAGAGGGTGAAATCATCAGTCAGAGCAACAGATAAAGAAGCAAAGAGACCTTCTCTATTCAGCTGATTAGCTAGAAAAGACACTCGTACTCTTATTGACCATAACTTATATGTATACAAAGTATTACTTGTATAAAATAAATAGGCCCAAGCTGCAGTGTGTGATGTGTAGCGGCCCACCTTGAGAGAGGCTTTGGCTGGGAAGCTGGGTGAGTGCTTGGCCCAGCTGGTCCAGCAGCCACAGCTGCATGCGGATGAAGGGTTCCCTGCCTTTCTGGGTCAGCTTGCTCCAGGGTTTGGGCCGAGACAGCATGTCACTCACACTGCCCTGAGACAGACCCAGCACCTGGGGAGAGGATACACAGGATAAACATCAAGTTATTCCTACTGAGCAAATGCAACAATTTCAGTGCAACAATCTGTTCGAGACATGACAAAATGCTGACTGGCACAGCTTCACTAAGGGCCCATTTTTAAGTGAATATCTACAACCACTAGAGGGCAGAAGCACACAATCTATAAGAATTGAAGAACAAGCTTTGATTACACATGCTCAAAATCAGTTTCATATTCACATGATACATCTTAATCATTTTTGGCTTAGAAAGAGGCCTCACAAATTACTTATTGAGACACATTAAGTTATCCAAAATATGTCAACCTTTTTAGAGGAAGCATGGAGTGAAGTGAACACAAACCTTTTCACCAAAGATCCTCTGACAGATGCCGTTCTTGGCCAGCTTCTCTTTGACCTGCCGGGTGAGTTCGATGGTGTCCACCTCACGGTACATGTACATCTCATACTGCTCCGGCGTCAGCGGCGGCACGGTGGGCTTCAGTGTGCGGGGGAGGTACGATGGGTAATAGGACAGGCCACGACCAGGGCCGGGTGACTCCCCACTCACTGACACGTCTGACTCCACTTTTACCTCCACAGACCGTACCATCCCCGAGCCAGTGTCCTCCTCGGCTGCAGACGCCTCCTCACTGTTGGGCAGACACTCTCCGTTCTCCAGCCGGGGCCAGGGCCGGGGCAGGGCCGAGGGGCCCGAAGACGAGGAGGAGGAGAGGGAGAGGGAGGGAGACACTGAGGTGAAGGGCCGAGAGCTGCCGCCCCCTACGCCGCCCACCATGCCTATGGGCCCCCGCTCCACAGACCAGTGCTGGTCGAAGTAAGTCCCCGCCTCACCGATCTCCGACTTGACTTTACGGATGATGTTCTGGACAAAGGCGGCGGGGGAGAGGACACTGAGGGGGGTCTGGGGGCTGCTGATGGGGTTGGCCATGCACACGGTCACCGTGCCCCCCTCCTCCTGTTTGATGAAGGTGGGTAAAGGCAGGACCTTGGAAGGCTCAGGGAGCCCCAGGCGCTCCACCTGGGGCCCAGCGCTGGTGGCAGAGGCCCTGCCACAGACATCCATCTCCATCAGGGCCTGCTGCTGTGCCTGCATCTCCCTCCTAGCCTGCTCCAGGATGTTCTTGATGGTGTCGTCTGAGCTGCCGCCCGCCCCATTACTGCTCAAGCCGGAGGGGCTGCCCAGGGACGATTTAATGTCACCTGCAGATCGTGCACGTACACACAAACACACACAAACCGTTACAGAGAACTCTACGAATACACACTCACAATGAAAATGAAAATTGCTCTCAAAATGTACAAACCAAAATAATTATAATCTAAAATGTGACCTGACCTAGCACAGTTGAATAAAGAGTAGATGCATAACCTGTTCCAGACACACCTCCTCTCTGGGACTGGATTTCCTTCTTGGCCTGCTCCAAGATATTCTTGATGGCGTCGTCTGACCCAGTTTCAGGAGTTCGGATGCGAGGAGTGATGCTCCCTACCACAGAGAGGGTAACAGAGAGTGAGAAAAGGAGGGGGGAGAGAGAGCGAGTGAGTGGGATGGCTGATCAGAGAGCAGTTCCAAGGCTTTGCTTTCGACTGGAAGATCAATGGCTGCCTTTGAGATGTTGGCATCTGAGGTTGCGGTATACGGCAAGCTCAACTTTCAAAAGCTCTGAAATCTGGGAAGAAAACAAAGTTTAAAAGTAACACAAGAAACATGGGAGAGGAAGCCACCTCTGTTCTCTTGGCCCTCGCATCCCTATGGGAGGGAAGCTTCCGCCTTGTCCAGTCCAAGCTCTTCTCTGTCCTGGCACCCCAATGGTGGAACCAGCCTCCCCCTGAAGCTAGGACAGCAGAGTATCTTAAATAATAATCCCACAGCCCCCCCCCCCCCCAGAGAACTAACACTCACACTTAACTTTTTTTCCAGCTTACTAGTTCTGACTTTGGTGATAGCTACTTTAGTGGAAAAATGTACTTACTATGACTGTGATATGTGGCTGTCTCACCTAGCTATCTGAAGATGAATGCACTAAAGTCGCTCTGGGTAAGAGTCTCTGCTAAATGACTAAAATGTCAAATGCAAATGAAGAAGTTAAAAGTGCAGCCCAGGGAGATTAAACGGTATAAATGCAGAGGCAAAGAAACTAAACCTCCAACCGTTCAAAACTCATCAGAGAGACAGAGTGGCCAACTCTGCTCTATCCCACAGCACTAATAAAATCCTCAAATAAAAATACTGCTACCGCAATACACAACCTTCTGCTTTAGCACATTAAATGCATGTACAGTAAATTAATGCCTGATATTATTTCATTTTACTCAGAGCACTTTACATAGAAACTCACCTCATCCACCACCAATGTGTAGCATCCACTTGGGTGATGCATGGCAACCATTTTTGTGGAGAGGTGGAGAGATGATATATGCCAATTAGGAATTAGGGGGATGATTAGGTGGCCATGATGGAATGGGGCCAGGTTGGGAATTTAGCCATGAGGGGTTAACACCCCTACTCTTTAGATGAGTGGCATTGGATTTTTAATGACCACAGAGAGTCAGGACACCCGTTTAACGTCCCATCCGAAAGACGGCACCCTACGCAGGGCAATGTCCCTTTCACTGCCCTGGGGCATTGGGATCACCTTAGACCAGAGGAAAGACTGCCCCTTACTGGTCTTCCAACACCACTTCCAGCAGCATCTGGTCTCCCATCCAGGGACCGCCCAGGACCGACCCTGCTGAGTTTCAGAGGCAAGCCAGTGACAACTGTCCAGTCCACTCACCTCTCTGTCGGACCTGGATGGTCCTGAGGGCCAGGATGTTCTGATCGTCAGACAGGAACTGTTTCATCTTGATGAAGGGCTCCTTGCCTTTCACTGTCAGCTTCCTCCAGGGCTTGGGTCGGGCCAGTATCTCACTGACCGAGCCCTGTGATAGGCCCAGCACATAGTGACCAAACACACGCTGACCAATGTTGTGCTTCAACAGCTGCTCTTTGACCTGGAAGGCAATCTCTGCTGTCTCCAACTGGTCGTCATCACCCGCAGTGGAGCTCCCGCTTTCCGATTGGTCACTGGGCAGGCCGGCCTCGATGCCGCCGGCCCCTGCAGGTCCCTGATTGGCTGACATTAGGGTGACTTTGGCTGCATACAGGGCGGTGGGGAAGGCCATGAGGGGGCTGCCGGATTCCTTCTTGAAGAGTGGGGAGGAAAGGAGCTGCTTGTGGACGACGTGGTCCGCAGACAGCCTGTCCCTTGAGCAGGGGGACACAGAGAAGGGGCGGGGGAGGTCGTGGCTAGAGGAGGAGACGTCCATTGTGGGGGGACCAGGGCTGGCAGAGGTACGCTCATCCACCTGGGAGACTGAGGAGAAGGACCCTGAGGGCCTGCCCCACTCCCTGTCTGACTCCCTGCCTGACTCCTCTGATCGGTCCTCATCTGCAGACACAGAGTCACACTCAGATTAGCAGCACTTTCACAGCCACTGGGGTTTACAGCTGCATAGAGCCAACACACTACACTACACACAGCTTTCAAGAACTACAATTAGATGTCATAGGCATAGATACTGTTGCCTCACCATTGTTGTGTAAGATTCTGGCCTTATCCATCAGGTACTTGGGAGAGGGAAGAAAGGCCTCTTTGTCCCGCAAAAAAGCCTCTGCAGTGTCCTGGTGACACACACACACACAGGCTGTTCAATTTCGATTAATCAATTATAGTGGCTGTAGATATCCTTACAATGTATGACGCTCACTGAGGCATTCAATGGCAATGCTAAACGTTTTCTTCCCCGACAGCAGTGGAACATTAAGAGGAAACCAAAGGTCTGTTTCGTTAAGAAGCAAACTATTTTGTTTAATGCTGGGCTATGAACAACAAGGCAATACAAAGCCGAACTTCAATATATATCTCACCTGGGACGAACTACCATTCGTTGAGGCCAGCTTCATTACCTTCAAGATACTACAAGAGAAAAAAACAACAGTAAGAATATTATATAGTGTTTATATATATATACGATATTGTAATACGATGGGTGTTTTTCTCACCGGAGTTCTGTTTTAATCTCTTCATAGTCCAACTGGGATTGCAGTTTAGCTTCTAATCTCTGAAACAGTCAAAGAGAGGAAGCATATATCAGCAAACTCCACCGACAAGAAGGTGGGTCCATACCTCTTGCCATTTGAGTGTGTGCAGTAGGACTTACCTCAATAGCTTCTGTCTTATAGGCCAGCTGGCTTTCCAGCTCTATGATCTGATTGGCTGAGATGTTTTGGACTTCCTGTAGTGCGAACTGTAGTCTCTGTACGTTCTCCAGTAGCCTGAGGATCTCTCGGTCTTTAGCCATCAGCTTAACCTCCAGCTTGGATGGCAACACATCACCCCTCTCCTAAGTGGAAGAAAGAAAGACAGGGTGTGAGAGGAAACAGAGTCAAAAAGAGTCAAAGACACTGAAGGGTAAATAAATGGAAGGTGAGAATTCCTTTTGAAAAAGGCAAAAATTATACCGTCCAGAATTCCCACACTTAAAAGATCTATGATGTGAAGCTTCAATGAATTTGAAGGGGGGGGGGGGGATCGAGGAACACATTGATCTGAACAGAAGAGGATGTGGTCTCGTCTCACCCCACTAGTGCCCTCTGGTGGATAGCAGCTCCCTGGGGTGGCGCTCCGGGGACTGGCCAGCTGTTCCTTTAGCCTCTCCACCTCCCTCTGGGCCATTTCTGCTTTCTACAACCAAACATCACAGCATTACAACTCACACAACAGAACACTGACACAGCCAACCTGTCAGTCACTCAGCAGATATATAGATGAACTGGTCCTGAAGAGCACAGACAGATCAATCTGAGGACAGACCTTCAGAAACGAAATAAATAGAGGAGGACCACCGGCAGAAGAGCGCAACTCGATATTCCTGAGAGGACTGTTTAGTCAGTGTACTTTCTTCCCAGACTGTTTACCTGCTCCGTCACACTCGGGCTGCTAATTAATGATTCATTTTGAGAAAATTTAACTAAGGGCTGCTGGCGGAGAGAAAGAGAGAGAGAGAAGGAGAAAGAGAAGGTTCAAGAGAGAGAATGACAGAGAGAGAGAGAGAGAGAGAGAGAAGGAAGGAAAGAGAAAACAGAGAGAGAAGAGAAATCACTAGGAAGGAAAGGAAGCAATTAAGGCAATGAGGTAGGTACGAGCCCCAGCGCACGGCACTCCGGCATCAATCGCGCTTGGCAGTCTCTCCTGTCCTCTACTGAGTGTTGCAGTGGTGCCGTGGAGCACCCACAGACGGGGGCCAGGGTTTACCACCTCTAATCACAGGAGCTCAGGGAGGGGGAGGCAGGGTAGGGAGAGGCAAGGGGGCTGCAGGATGCAGGGTGTCTAATTAAACAGGAGGCTTGATTACAGGAGTGATTATCTTAACGAAGAAGCATCTTATTCAGAGGGCTGCCAACAGGACGGCATTTTTCACTCACCTGGTTTGCCTTCTCAAGATTCATCATGATCACACCGACCTCCTCCGCCCTGGAACACAAACAGAACCAGCCAGTGGGTTACTGAGGGGGCAATCGCCTAGTCTAGCATGATTTATACACCCTCCTTGACGTCTGACCTCAATGTAGGGCAACATCATACAGCACAATACTCACACCTACATATAACATGAGTCTATAACACATTATAAACTGGGTGGTTCGAGCCCTGAATGCTGATTTGCTGACAGTCATGGTATATCAGACCGTATACCATGGGTATGACAAAACATTTATTTTTACAGCTCTAATTATGTTGGTAACCAGTTTATAATACCAATAAGGCACCTTGAAGGTTTGTGGAATATGGCCAATATACCACGGCTAAGGGCTGTATCCAGGCACTCCGCTTTGTGTCGTTCTAAGAACAGCCCTTAGCCGTGGTATATTGGCCATATACTGTACCACACCTCCTCGTGCCTTATTGCTTAATTATACAACGGGTGGGTCTAATCCTGGATGCTGATTGGTTAAAACCGCGTTCCAGCCGGTGTCTATTTCACAAGTTACCACCGGCTAAGGCTATGACGTTGAAACGGCTAGTTACTGTTCCATCTCACTGCGCAATCCACTGTCTCATCAGCCCAACCAGGCAACATATAAACTTGATCTCCACTGTAAAAAAGCATCTAGACATAATCTCCCCTTTCTTTTAGACGAGCGTTTGGTTTCCAACAGCAGAGATTTGTATAAACCTTGCTGTCTGTCTCTCCAACATTTGCAACATTGTTTCAATATTGACATTTGATCTCCAGCTGTCTCATAGGAATGAATGTGTCAAGAGTTGGGATGAGACAGACAGACAGGCAGGCAGCTTTTCTCGAAATCATGAATCAGCATATGTTTTATGGATATATACAAAGAAATGACAATAGAAAAACAGGTCTAACTAAATGAAATGCAGCTAGTTTGCTGTCTTTCCAGCATTTGAAGGGATTGTGTTAGCTGTGTAGATGGCTAGGTTCTCTGAATAGTGTCCTGGCGAGAGGGACCATTTTCTATACCAGGTGAAATCCCGCATCACTAGCTAGCTCATTGTTATGTTAATGTCATTAGGAAATAGCATAAACAAATGAAAATGCAGCTACTTTTCGGTTATTCTGGCTGCACTGTTTGACGTGACTGTGTTAGCCCAAGTTGGCTAGCTAGCAAGAAAAGGGATAAGAACGGAACATTAACTAACGACTGGGTCACGTCCATAGATACAGAATAAAAATACTTCACGACTGGGTTGCATCTCTGGCAACCTAACCGATAGAATGAACAACCAGCCGGCTTGGGTAGCAACCCTAGATTTGTGTCGGGACTATATCTCGTGGAAAGATGAAACAGTATGAATAAATTCATCAAAATATATATATATATATATATATTTTTTAAATATGTCAATCATTATTTGAATTGGTTGGTAACCCATTGTACAAAAGTGATAATGCCCTCGAAACCAGTGTTCGGAGGATATATTGGCACAGTTTGCCAGATCTCGGCTTCGTCTCGGGCCTAAAAACAACACCCATGCCAATATATCCTCCAAACACCGACTTCGAGGGCATTATCACTTAATTATACAATGGGTGGGTCTAAACCTGGATGCTGATTGGTTAAAACCGCGTTCCAGCCGGTGTCTAGTCCACAAATTTCCACCGGCTAAGCCTATGATGTTGAAATGCCTATTTACTGTTCCATCTCACTACGCAATCCACTGTCTAGGGCCTAACAACACCCGTGCCAATATATCCTCCAAACACCGGCTTGGAGGGTATAATCACCTAATCATCAACTCGTTATCAAACCCCTTACTTTTCTGAAACGATTCACCCTAAATCACACACAACATAAACAAAGCATTTCCTCACATAGCTCACTACAGTACAACCAAATCCAGACAGAAACGGACTGCATGTCTGATCGATACAATACTTTTCTTTGGAGATTTCCTTCCTACATGCCTCCATCCATCTAACAATCACAGAAGTCCAATATAAATAGACAGATTATTCATGAGGTTTGTTTGAAGTTCAAAAGTTTCTTTTTAGACACATGGGAGTTGATTTTCAAAATGTGGAGAAAGATGAATTAACGAGGACTGTGAAATTGATTAAAATATGCAAAGATTTCTGAAGTTTTCAGGACAAAGAAACCCCTTTCCGTTTCACTAAATGTGTTTTGAGAGCAAATCAGCGATATTGTTCACTATCAAACAAACTCTTTTCAAACCAACCATGTTCTTCCTCACCTCCGTCTGCCCCGACAGTGCCTTCATCTCACTGCAGGTTATTATGGGCTTGTTTGAGGAAGATGAATGACACAAACAACTTAACTGCATGACTTATAACCCATTCTGAATAGTCACAGAGCGTTGCTTTTGGGGGGGGGGGGTGAAACAATAGTAAAACCAGGCCCATTAAAAATTCAAATAAATCAATAGTTCTCTATATTAATTAGTAGTGGTGTGGTGTGCAATACAGTCCATAAGCTCTGGGCAGAGACCAGGCCACATCAATAAGCCCAGGATGGATGGAACCACACTGACAGAAAAAGGTAACAGGTGTCATATTCAGATTTAATGAACTTGAGCAGTATGGAAAAAATCCTTTGTATTGATTACCTGTTCAGATACTCAAAACAGCCAAATCACCTTTATTATTAACATCAAGGAAAAAGTCAATCAGAGTAATAGGAGGTGAAGTTAGCGACACAGAGCCACGGGGATGAGTCCTGAGAGGTAGTGGTGATATTGGACCGGGGGGGGGGGTTTAGTGTTTCTATTAGCCTATCACAGGCAGCTGAGGACAACACCCACTCATCGTACAACCCATATAGGATGTATTCCTCATCACCTATTCACTAACTACAAGCCACGCCATTCACAAACGAAGCACTGGCCCAGTGGCCCTAACACCAACGCACAACCATCCTTCCTCTCTCCCCTCACAGAGAGCTAACGAGCCGTCACTGTGAACAGCTGCTGAACATGAAAGGGGAGTCGAACGGAAAATTCTTCAAATCCAGCAGAATGGATGGCGGTGGGTCTGGAAACTACAGTTCAATTGCACCATGGATTAAGCCTGGGAGAAAATCCATTAGCACCGGCTCACTGTGCTCCGTCCGCAGCACAACCCAAACAAAGGAGTGTTTACTTTGAATGTCTATCGACATCCTTCATACAACTTCACATTCATTTAAACCGTTGAGCTGGATACATAGCGCTCACAGATTCAGGACAAGGTAGAGTGTTTTCTGAAGCAATCTTTAAATGAAGCCATTCTTCTTGAGGCCTGGCAAGGCAAGGCTCTGGCTGTCAGACAGAGGAGGCCAACACAGAGCTCTCCCATCCATCCACCTGCATTAGTCGGTGAGTCACACCACAGTAACATCCGAAATGGCACCCTATTCCCTATATAGTGCACTACATGCATAGGGCTCTGGTCAAAATTAGTGAACTATATAGGGAATAGGGTGTAATTTCAGTTGCAGCCCAGGTCTGTTTTTACAATGGCATTCTGAAGGTTCAGACTGGACATGGGTACATTACAGTGGAGAGTGACCATGTGTGAATTAGGGTAGAGCAAGATGGCTAAAGAGAGAAGGCTGAGCATAGTGGTGTATGCATAGGTGGGGCTGAGTAGGGACCTGCAGTAGGGACCTGCATTAGGGACCTGCATTAGGGACCTGCAGTGGGGACCTGCAGTGGGGACCTGACTAGGGACCTGCAGTGGGGACCTGCAGTAGGGACCTGCATTAGGGACCTGCATTAGGGACCTGCATTAGGGACCTGCATTAGGGACCTGCAGTGGGGACCTGCAGTGGGGACCTGCATTAGGGACCTGCAGTGGGGACCTGCAGTGGGGACCTGAGTAAGGACCTGCATTAGGGACCTGCAGTAGGGACCTGCAGTAGGGACCTGAGTAAGGACCTGAATTAGGGACCTGAGTAGGGACCTGCAGTAGGGACCTGAGTAAGGACCTGAATTAGGGACCTGAGTAGGGACCTGCATTAGGGACCTGAGTAAGGACCTGAATTAAGGACCTGAGTAGGGACCTGCAGTGGGGACCTGCAGTGGGGACCTGCAGTGGGGACCTGCAGTGGGGACCTGACTAGGGACCTGCAGTGGGGACCTGCATTAGGGACCTGCATTAGGGACCTGCATTAAGAACCTGAGTAAGGACCTGCATTAGGGACCTGCAGTAGGGACCTGACTAGGGACCCGACTAGGGACCCGACTAGGGACCCGACTAGGGACCTGCAGTAGGGACCTGCATTAGTATAGATGGAGAGATCATGAGTAGAGTAAATGAGGGTTAGGGAACATGTTAGAGAACAAGCAGATACCACAGTATGGACATAGGCTGACTGGGTTACATGAACAGAGAAGTTGAGAGACAGTGGAGAGTGGAGATATAAGCAGGCTCTTACTTGTTGGCCTTCTCCTGGTCGTATTTACACCGCAGGTCCAGAAGATCTGTCTGGGCTGTGCTCAGAGCTAGAGAAATAAAGGAACAGGATTAGTCATGATGACCTTTCACCTCACTGTGTCCAGAAAGGACCACCGGACAAAACACTCACATGAATGCAGCACTTTGATCCTCTCCTCGGCCTCACCCAGTCTGTCAGCCAGAGTGGCATCTGTGTCTTCGGCTTCCCTATGAGAAGAGAGACGCAATGTCAAAGATGACCATGCTTACATACTCTCAGACATACAGCACACATACAGTACTACATTCTGTTTCCACTCATTAGATTAAGGTTTAAATGTGATTACATCCAGGTCTATTGTCATTGTGCAGTATGACTGACGGGCTGGGGGCTGTCCTCTTTTTTGCTTTTATCATGTACACATCATATCATGTTCACAAGGTTGTGAGGGAGGCAAGGACCAGGCCTGTGTTTCTAACCCTTCTGTCTGGTTCTGGCCCTGGTGGTTCTGCTGAGGTGAGCCTGTGACTCTGAGGGCCTGTTTGCTGTTTGGAGTCATCACACCAGCTGTCCAGCTCGATGCCTCCCCAGGTCCTGACTCTGCTGCTGCTGGGTCCTCCTCTGTGTCTCCTGTGGATAGGGAGCAGAGTACAGATGAGTGCTGTGATCATCTGAGGTGAGAGGCCACGGAGACTACATGGAACAGAGACATCCGTGTGTGGATAAAAGTGGATTGTTTGTAGAACAAAAATAGTTTCTTCGATTTTCTTTTCTTTGAAATTGACATTTTGAACAATCAAGCAGCAGTGAGCTAGGCCTGGGCCCATTCTGTGGCCAGGGCTGTGGCTGCAACCTGGTCTCAGAGCATTTCTTATTATTTTGTACGTAAACCACGACACTCCATTTAGTATGATATGTTACCTTTCATATGGTATGTATTAATTTGTGGATATCCATCACCCATTAAATATGATATGTTACGAATTACAATTCGTATTATATGTTACGAATTTGCAAAACGTGCAATATGTAAAGAATTCTAGCTAGATGGATAGGTGGCTAACGTTAGCTAGCTGTCTAACGTTAGCTAGGCTAGAGGTTAGGGTTAAGGTTAGGGTTAAGGTTAGAAGTTAGGTTAAAGAGTTAGGGCAAGGGTTAGCTAAAAGGGTTAGGGTTAGGTTAGTTAACATGCTAAGTAACTGCAAAGTAGCTAAAAAGTAGTTGGTATATTGAAAAAAAATATAAACACAACATGCAAAGTGTTGGTCCCATGTTTCATGAGCTGAAATAAAATATCATAGACATTTTCCATACGCACAAAAAGATTCTTTCTCTCAAATGTTGTGCACAACTTTGTTTACATTCCTGTTAGCAAGCATTTCTCCACCTGACAGGTGTGGCATATCAAGAAGCTGATTAAACAGCATGATCATTACGCAGGTGCACCTTGTGCTGGGGAAAATAAAAGGCCACTCTAAAATGTGCAGTTGTGTCACACAACACAATGCCACAGATGTTTCAAGTTTTGAGGGAGTGTGCAATTTGGCATGCTGACTGCAGGAATGTCCACCAGAGTAGTTGCCAGAAAATGTAATGTTAATTTCTCTACCATAAGCTGCCTCCAAAATCATTTTAGCAAATTTGGCAGTGCGCCCAACCGGCCTCACAACCGCAGACCACGACGTGTAATCACGCCAGCCCATCACCTCCACATCCGGCTTCTTCACCTGTGGGATCATCTGAGACCAGCCAGTCTGTAATAATGCCCTTTTGTGGGGAAAAACTCATTCTGATTGGCTGGACATGGCTCCCTATGCCCTCCCAGGCCCACCCATGGCTGCACCCCTGCCCAGTCATGTCAAATCCATAGATTAGGGTCTAATGAATTGATTTCAATTGACTGATTTCCTTATATGAACTGTAACTCAGTAAAATCTTTGAAATTGTTGCATGTTGCATTTATATCTTTTTTCAGTATAGTTGAAAAGTTGCTAATTAGCTAAATGCTAAATTGTCCGTGATGAGATTTGAACTCGCAATCATTGGGTTGCTCGACGTTCGCTTTATACGCGCACCCATCCACCCCGACTAACCACCCTACTTTAGTTTTTGGCTTAAGTAACCATCTGTCTTATGTAACCATACCAAACATAACATATCATATTAATTTGAGGGTCCCGGATTTACATTTACTATGTTACGTCTAGTCTATGAGACCAGGCTGGTGGCTGTGGCTCTGGTCTGACCTGGCTTGTCAAGGCCCTCTAGGTGTCTCTTCCAGTGCCCGCTGATCTCCCTGACCAGGGCCTCGCTGTCTGGGGCCGAACTCTGCAGCTGCTGCAGCCTCTCCTCCAGGGTGTGTGTGGCCTCAAGAACGGGAACTGGGTCTGAGAGCAAAAAGACAAACAAGATGGAGAGAAATGTTACATTTTTCTATGAACCACTCCATGCAAAACAACCACACAGCCATAATATTGAGTGGTAATTCAAATGCTGAAGTGGATTACTAAAGTCAAAAGTTCAACACTTCAGTCAAGTGAATTCCATTGCCTATCTATTTGATCAAATATAATGAGATATCACAATTATCTTGTTGCTGATGTCAAAATATGTCTCCTGTTATACAACTGATGTCAGGATGTTGAAAATGAACTTTTAAATAGCATATTAAAAGAAAAATATACTATACCATATTCTGCACAAGACAGTACAGTTATCATATGCTCTCCTGCACAACAGCACCAAGAGTAGGAGACTGAGAAATTGTTCCAAAGAGGGACTCTAGAATTCACTCCAATGAGATGCCTTAGAAATCTCACAGGCTGGCCCTAATGACATGAATAGACTAAACTACTAAGATCAAATCCAATGGAACTCATCACCAATAAATGAATGTCAAAAAAAGCCGCATAGACTGCAGTAGAATTTGACGCGCACTTCAGTCCCAAATACACACCTAAACAAATCCAACAAAGTCTGGAAAAAGTCTGCTCCTGAAAAGAAGAGAAAAAGAAGACTGATTCTTTAGCACAACAGAGGAGCTGTTTTGCAATGCATGTGCGGCAGCCTGGGCCCCATGGGGCCAACTAGGAGGCTGTTTCTCTGCTAACAAGTCTCCTCTGTGTCATTTGATCATTTAAATTATTATGCCAGGAATTCTCAGGAGGTGGCTCGGCACTCCACATCACAGGGCTGTTTTTAATCTTCCCGTTCCCTTTCTTCCCTTCCCGAAAAGTTCAACAGCTCTGAGAGGGAGAGCTGCTCCTGTTGTGTACCTGCCTGCCGCACACCAAAGGAGGTGACTTCTAGTGCCAAAGCACAGAGAGAGGGGCTCAGGGGAGCTGCCTGACAAGGAGGGAGGGAGGATGTAGAGATACGCACACACACACACACTCTTGCGCACACACACACCAGCCTTTCAAAACTCCAAGGAGGGAAAAATCGCTGCTTTGCTGCACAAACTTTTCTCCCGCAGCTTTCATGCGCTCGTCTTTCTGCACCTGTGTGGATCGCGATCATATCCTTTCTTCAACATGGGCACAGACTGAACTGACTTTTCAGAGAGCCTAACCACAGACGTTTACACTTCAACAGACACCACTGAGACTAGACAGCCAAGTCGAAACAGGCCACAGAAACACAGCTGTCAAAAATTAGCAATTTGTGAAAAGACTTCCATAACCATTTGACATATCTGAAGTTTCATCAGAAACACTCGGACAAAGATAATTGATTGAACCATTTCTTCCCCAGGACCGTTTACAGTCAACTGAGCCTCCTGTGTGTCTGTGTTCACTGTTACACCCACACTGGAGATATTGCATCAGTCACTTGGGACATCACACTTAAGAGCAGAGCTCTTCTTAGACAAACAGAACGACTTAAAACACTGCTTTTCACATCGACCCACTGTCACAGAAATCACTTTATCAGCCTCTTTTCCATATATCCTTTTAACTTTCCATGATCAAAGTGCAGAGATTACAGTAAGGGATCTCTCACACTTGGACAAGCAAGGATGATCAATCAGTGGCTAGGCAAAAAAAGTGAAGGGATATATGGTAGCCCTGTATACAAAATTAACCCAGTCAAAGAGGAGAGCAGCAGGGGTACTCTCAGAGGGATCAGGGTGTAGCTCTACAAGACGGGCTACAGTTGGGGGAAGTGTCAAAGAAGACTGCTGATAACGGAAGAGAACAGGACTGCTAATTGATGTTGCTAATAAGTTGTGCTGGATATTCCTTTAAGAGCATTTCTTTAACAGTAAATCCTTACTATAAAAGGAAGATTGAATACTTGAATTTTACTCCATACTGCCAATATACCTAGAATTCCCCCCCACACCACCATCATCATCCCCCACCATTATCTACTGTGAGTAGGTCATATGTTGGTGGTATTGTGTGGTGTTAGCAAAGTCACTACACTAGTAAGCCAGGGTAGGGCTATCACAGAATCTATGTGTGTGTGGTCTCATCATCTACATTGAGTTTGCATCAGTGTTACAGATGAGATAATGAGCTTCCGTGGCTGGTTCCTAGCGGCCGCTGGTCAGGTATTACGCTGCTATTGCTCATCCCATAGCAGGGGGCAGCTCTCTGGGTGCTGCTCCTTGACAGCCCAGGGTAAACAGGCCATGGCTAGCATGGTCACAACAGATATGTTTATGCTTGATAGCCAGCTCCTATGGTTGTTTCTATGGAGTTGGATATAGACCAGGTTAGGCCAGGGCCCACTGTGTGAACTGTCCACATAAATACTGTCTGGACTGTGGCCGGGACAGTGGGACAGACAGGTCAAGGATGTTTCTGGGTGGGCAGTGGTGGTGGGTGGGCGTGGACGAGGGTGGTGTGAGCCAAGACAAGCAGGTGTGTTGGGACGGTCCGTCTTTGCCCTGTCAGCGATACACTGTCATTAGGCGGTGTGGGCTCAGCGGGGTGCACCATTACGTCTCCCTGGGCTCTGTGTAATTACGCTCTGACATAATTAACCCAGCAAGCCCATTAGCCAAGCACTGGCTGGCTGGAGAGAAGGCGAAAAAACGCTATAATTATTTGTTGTGCGCATGTTAATGAGGCCAGCTGTGTTCCCATCATACAACATGAACAAATTAATTTACAAGGCTGTGCTTCGAGGGTTTTTTCTTTTCATACAAAACAGTCTTGTTTTGTGTTGTTTTTCTCTGTGTGGTCTTCAAGTTCCAAAAACACTATTTCCTGCTGCTGCAACAAACCGTAACACTGTACATGAGTAGTGTATTGTCATGGCCCGAAACTAGGTTGACTGAACAGTTAGTCCTTAGTCCAACCTTCAAAGACAAGCACCATCAAAATGGCTACCTTTGAAAAAAGTTGTATCTTTTCTTAATTAAACCAAAAGTAAACAACCAATACTCTACCTACAGAGTACGGGAGTCTGCATCCAATGTGGCCGTGTGGGAACACATCCATTGACTGAAGTCTAATAGTCTTTAACAAAGTAATCTATTATTTTAACAACTACACAGTCACTCATGCTCACAAGGTACAATTCTTTAATGTCTATCCTTGTTTCAACCTAGATTATAAAGATTTTTGTAGCTACGATGACATAATTTTCAACAAAATGTTAATTCAGAAAACAAATGAAAGAATTTGAAAATGCTACAGTAAAAACAGTCCGTTTCTGTGCTGTCTTTTCACTAATACAATATTCTGAGCACAGAACAAGTCTCTCCCTTTGACTTGTATGTGGAGAAGAGAGTGAAAGAGAAAGAGAAAGAAACAGAGATCGCTATAGAGAGAGAGAGAGAGAGAGAGAGAGAGAGAGAGAGAGAGAGAGAGAGAGAGAGAGAGAGAGAGAAATGGTGAAAGAAGTATGTCTTTCACTGTGTGCTGACAGACAATCTGAAAGACTAACTTTTTAACCTGTTCTTTTGTCTGTGTTCCACACATGCCTTTACCTGGCAGACTGAAGGACATCTCTACAACTATGTAAAAAGAAGCTCTTAGAAATATACAGAAACAGGAATATCAGGGTAGAATATAATTCAGCCACTCTTTAACTTTAATTGAAAGGGTTGTTTTGTTGTTCTTTTTTTGTTACAATAACAAAATAACTGTTCGGTGAACAATCACACAAAAAAAAAAAAAAACACAACTGAAACTATTCATCTCCTGTACACTTCAGAGCTTGAGTTTTAGTCGTACCCTTTACAGTATCTCTGCACACACACACTCACATGCCCACGCACACACACTTCCTCTCTGTTCTGAGCACACACTCTGCCGGTCCCTCTGGGGTCTCTGCTCCACGGGGATCCATTGGAGGCCCAGCTCTTTTATGAACATAATGCATTATTAAGCACCTCAAACATCTCCTGGGCCTTTGTTTATTACTGCTCTTATTAATCACTTGTGCAGAATCTCATCCTGCCCAAAAGAGCTTTCATTTTCCATCAACTTCTTTATATGCTTTCATTTTTGATACTGCCACAAACAGAGCGTAGACACACAGCTCTCCAAGTTCCCTCTCATCTTCTGATGGAATGTACTCAGCACCATACTTATTATTTAAAAAAACCAATGCCTTACAGGCCTCAATAAGCCTCTCTCTCCAGCGTCTGCCAATGTACACTGAGTGGACAAAACATTATGAACACCTGCTCTTTCCATGGCAGACTGACCAGGTGAATCTAGGTGAAAGCTATGATCCCTTGATGTCACTTGTTAAATCCACTTCAATCAATGTAGATGAAGGGGAGGAGACAGGTTAAAGAAGGATTTTTAAGCCTTGAGACATTTGAGACATGGATTGTGTACAGAATGTGTGCCATTCAGAGGGTGAATGGGCAAGAAAAAATATTTAGGTACCTTTGAACGGGGTATGGTAGTAGGTGCCAGGCGCACTGGTTTGTGTCAAGAACTGCAACGCTGCTGGGTTTTTCACGTTCAACAGTTTCCCGTGTATGTGAAGAATGGTCCACCACCCAAAGGACATCCAACCAACTTGACACAACTGTGGGAAGCATTGAAGTCAACATGGGCCAGCATCCCTGTGGAACGCTTCCGACACCTTGTAGAGTCCATGCCCCAACAAATTTAGGCTGTTCTGAGAGCAAAAGGGGTGCAACTCAATACTATGAAGGTGTTCCTAATGTTTTATCCACTCAGTGTATACAGTGTATATAAGGGAACAATAATTCTTTGAATAGATTAAGGTCAAATCACAAAGGTTAATTAATGCTCTATTCTTACAACCTTGGAGCCAAAGGAAATTACTAACTGACTTCAATACGCACTGCACTTACAATCTCGCAGGCCAAGGAGACTTCAATACATTAATATTCATTGTGCAATAAAGTCATAAAGCCATGATGGAATTGTGTGGAGTTGTACCTGGTCCTGGAACCCGTACCATGCAGTAGTATTTGGTCACCACTAGCTAGCACTGTTGCCCCAACGTTTCAACTAATGCAGACCTCAGCCCTGCGAAGGGCCCAACAAACATACAACACACAAACACACACACACACCGTAAGTGAGCTCCCTGCTCAGATGAAAGGTACTGTGTTCTTCAGGAGAGACGGAGGGAGAGCGAGAGAGAGAGAGGGATGAGGTGAGGTGATCCTGAGGGAGGTGTGTGAGTAAAGAGAGGGGAGGGGGCAGAGCAAACACCTGGAGCGCCAATCTCAGGGCTACGCTCCTGGCGACAGGGCCCCGTTCCTCCTCTCAAAGCGACAGCTACAAACACCAAGGTTCAAACGTAACCGCAGAGTCAGAGATGCTCACACAGGAGGGAGAGAGATGAGGAGAGAGGTGCTATTCAGGAGAGCCAACTCAGTCATGGAAACTGTCACTGTTTTTCACATCCTGTGAAGAGGAAGTAGTTTATTTAGACTGATCAAAAAAGTATAGAGGTGAAAATCTAAACAAATAAGTATTTTTGGGGGGGCCTAATATTTTGTTGACAATTTCAATGGGGCATAGGAATATACAGTTGAAGTCAGAAGTTTACATAAACCTTAGCCGAACACAGTTAAACTCAGTTTTTCACAATTCCTGACATTTAAACCAAGTAAAAATTCCCTGTTTTAGGTCAGTTAGGATCACCACTTTATTTTAAGAATGTGAAATGTCAGAATAATAGTCGAGATAATTATTTATTTCAGCTTTTATTTCTTTCATCACATTCCCAGTGGGTCAGAAGTTTACATACACTCAATTAGTATTTGGTAGCATTGCCTTTAAATTGTTTAACTTGGGTCAAACGTTTCGGGTAGACTTCCACAAGCTTCCCACAATAAGTTGGGTGAATTTTGTCCCATTGCTCCTGACAGAGCTTGCACACGCTTTTTCAGTTCAGCTCACAACTTTTCTTTAGGATTAAGGTCAGGGCTTTGTGATGGCCACTCCAATACCTTGACTTTGTTGTCCTTAAGCCATTTAGCCACAACTTTGGAAGTATGCATGGGGCCATTTGCGACCAAGCTTTAACTTCCTGACTGATGTCTTGAGATGTTGCTTCAATACATCCACATAATTGTCCTACCTCATGATGCTATCTATTTTGTGAAGTGCACCAGTCCCTCCTGCAGCAAAGCATCCCCACAGCATGATGCTGCCACCCCTGTGCTTCACGGTTGGGATGGTGTTCTTCAGCTTGCAAGCCTCCCCCTATTTCCTCCAAACATAACGATGGTCATTATGGCCAAACAGTTCTATTTTTGTTTCATCAGACCAGAGTACATTTCTCCAAAAAGTATGATCTTTGTCCCCATGTGCAGTTGCAAACCATAGTCTGGCTTTTTAATGACGGTTTTGGACCAGTGGCTTCTTCCTTGCTCGATATAGGACTCGTTTTACTGTGGATATAGATACTTTGTACCTGTTTCCTCTAGCATCTTCACAAGGTCCTTTGCTGTTGTTCTGGGATTGATTTGCACTTTTAGCACCAAAGTACGTTCCTCTCTAGGAGAAAAAACGTGTCTCCTTCCTGAGAGGTTGTCACGCCCTGACCATAGAGAGCCCTCGGAATTCTCTATGGTGGTTTAGGTCAGGGTGTGACTAGGGGGGTTATCTAGTATTGTATCTCTATGTTGGTGTTTTGTATGGTTCCCAATTAGAGGCAGCTGGTAATCGTTACCTCTAATTGGGGATCATATTAAGGTAGCCCCTTTTCCCACCTGCGTTTGTGGGATATTGTTTGTGTTAGTGTTTTGTGCACTACGGATTTCACGTTCGTGTTATGTTTATTGTTTTGTTGTAGTTTCACCGAGAAATAAAGTATGTGGAACTCAACTCACGCTGCGCCTTGGTCCATTCCTAACGACGATCGTGACAACGGTACGACGGCTGCGTGGTCCCATAGTGTTTATACCTGCGTACTATTGTTTGTACAGATGAATGTGGTACCTTCAGGCGTTTGGAAATTGCTCCCAAGGATGACCCAGACTTGTTTGGTCTACAATGTTTTTTCTGAGGTCTTGGGTGATTTCTTTAGATTTTCCCATGATGTCAAGCAAAGAGGCACAGAGTTTGAAGGTTGGCCTTGAAATACATCCACAGGTACACCTCCAATTGACTCAAATTATGTAAATTAGCCTATCAGAAGCTTCTAAAGCCATGACATAATTTGTGGTTGAAGTGGTTGAAAAACGAGTTTTAATGACTCCAACCTAAGTGTATGTAAACTTCCGACTTCAACTGTATGTCTTAAATGCATGGAAATGCACATTATGATTGTGGTGTGTGACATTTTGGCTTGGGGACCCAATAATTACATTTTTAGAAGTATTACATTTTCAAGGTGTTCTCATTGCTCAGAGCACTAATTTCAACTGTTCCCCATAAAATGCAGAGGATGCATTGGAGTTGCTTCAAAGAGCATGCCCTGTACGACTGACTGTTCATGACACCGGTGTTAGGTTCTAAATGAACCTATTAAAACTCACGGATAATTAGTAAAGCTTAAACCAAGTTTATTCACCCATTGGGTCAATGCAGCTGCATAAGACAAAATAAATATTCACACCAGTGGTAATATATATATATTGCCCAATTTGGGTGGAGTCTCCTCCTTCTCTCTAAACATTACATCTTTATTACTAGGCAGGAAGTTAAGTGATACAGGCAATAAACTGTTCCTTCTCCCTTAATGTGACCTGACCTGATCTCGACACCCTTCCTCACTAATCCACAGCTCCCCATCTTTATCAGTGCCTGCCAACATATGATCATCTCCTTGCACTCAGTACATTCCAAGCTTAATTGCCTCCACCATATACATTCCTCCTACAGATAACCATTAACTTCTGGTGTAGCCCCTCTAGACCATAGCACTCAATATTTCAATAGGATTCCTGATAATTAACACTATTCAGAACCCAGAATCCATCACCGGTAAAGGTTGCCATTGTCATACTACATGTAATCCTTTGTCACAGGAAACAGTGCCACTCTAAGTCCAGACACACCACAACTATAATAATAGCTATCTTGTTCAGCAGCTGGAGCTTGATACACTTGCTGACTTTACAGTAAAAACAAAACCCAAATCTCACTCACACACACACACACGCACGCACACACACGCACGCACGCACACACACACCATTTCCGGCCATGTATTCTCCTCTCTTCCCATACACTAACATTCTCCTCCTCGTAAACACACTGATGTGAGATACACATTTGCTTTAACAAATTGGGATGTGATTAAAACCTTCTCTATTGAGAGCAGGTTCAGGGTAGCCCTGTGTTGTGTCAGGGATGCATACCCTCTGTCTATAACATTCATATGAACTGAGAATATGAAAGCAGCATCATAACATGTGTCATGCGTGTCCAACATTATGCAACTGACATCATCATTGGCACCTATTCCAATAACTGATTTGTTATTGTGGATAACTGATACCTGACACCAAACGTTGCTGTTAACTGGATACAACAGGTCACATTGTCCCCTCCCCCTCCCTGGCTCTCCTCTTGCATTCATTAACTCTGTTGTCGGCCGCTCTGATTGGACCAACGGCCTGTGAGTGTCAGCAGACAGCCAGGATGGAGGGATCCTTTCAAATTAAATAAGAGGGAGAAAAAAAATGTCTGCCAATGAATAGTAATAACGGCATTAAGATTAACGAGCACGGTGTGTTAAGAATAATTGCGTCTGTCAAAACATAAAAAATACATGAGCTGGATCGTTTGTTTGGAGACTGGTGGGAAAGCAGCACAGTGATGTGTTTATAGGAGAGGAGACTAATAAAGTGAGGGACCACAGCCAACTGACTGTCCTCTGGTGTACCTGAAGCGATCCACTCTGGGAACAGGGGGTGACCTTGGACAGGCCAGTGAGATGCACAATGATACACAAAATACCCTACTCTCCATTTTGTGACTCCTGTTTGGCATCAGATAGGAGGTAAATAATATCAGAAAGATAATAATGAATAGATTTTGAGACTTTTAGCAATTAGCTGTTAATGGAAATGATTGGTATGGCATTAAAGGATTAGACGGCAAATAGTAATCAGCAGCTCAGCTGCCTGCGTTTTTTTGGTTTTACTGCGGTGGGATGAAATAATAACTCCTTCTGTAGTAGTAAAGCCCAGGAAAAGTCATCCATACACAGACCTGCAGTGACACAGTGTGAGAGCTAAGACTAGAGACTCTGGTGAGGGAGTGTCACCCGGATGCTAACACTAGTGCAGGTCCAGGTAAGGTCAGAGGAAGATGAGTGTTCTGAATATGCTAATCCAAGGCCCTCTGATGTAACCAGGGCCACTCCTTTAGCTTTGTGACAGGACGACAAGGCTCAACCCCCCCACCCTGGCCAATCATAGAGAAGTGATTGGTGGAGATGTCGATGTCATACAGTGGGGAGAACAAGTATTTGATACACTGCCGATTTTGCAGGTTTTCCTACTTACAAAGCATGTAGAGGTCTGTAATTTTTATCATAGGTACACTTCAACTATGAGAGACGGAATCTAAAACAAAAATCCAGAAAATCACATTGTATGATTTTTAAGTAATTAATTTGCATTTTATTGCATGACATAAGTATTTGATACATCAGAAAAGCAGAACATAATATTTGGTACAGAAACCTTTGTTTGCAATTACAGAGATCATACGTTTCCTGTAGTTCTTGACTAGGTTTGCACACACTGCAGCAGGGATTTTGGCCCACTCCTCCCTACAGATCTTCTCCAGATCCTTCAGGTTTCGGGGCTGTCGCTGGGCAATACGGAGTTTCAGCTCCCTCCAAAGATTTTCAATTGGGTTCAGGTCTGGAGACTGGCTAGGCCACTCCAGGACCTTGAGATGCTTCTTACGGAGCCACTCCTTAGTTGCCATGGCTGTGTGCTTCGTGTCGTTGTCATGCTGGAAGACCCAGCCACGACCCATCTTCAATGCTCTTACTGAGGGAAGGAGGTTGTTGGCCAAGATCTCGCGATACATGGCCCCATCCATCCTCCCCTCAATACGGTGCAGTCGTCCTGTCCCCTTTGCAGAAAAGCATCCCCAAAGAATGATGTTTCCACCTCCATGCTTCACGGTTGGGATGGTGTTCTTGGGGTTGTACTCATACTTCTTCTTCCTCCAAACACGGCGAGTGGAGTTAGACCAAAAAGCTCTATTTTTGTCTCATCAGACCACATGACCTTCTCCCATTCCTCCTCTGGATCATCCAGATGGTCATTGGCAAACTTCAGACAGGCCTGGACATGCACTGGCTTAAGCAGGGGGACCTTGCGTGCGCTGCAGGATTTTAATCCATGACGGCGTAGTGTGTTACTAATGGTTTTCTTTGAGACTGTGGTCCCAGCTCTCTTCAGGTCATTGACCAGGTCCTGCCGTGTAGTTCTGGGCTGATCCCTCACCTTCCTCATGATCATTGATGCCCCACGAGGTGAAATCTTGCATGGAGCCCCAGACCGAGGGTGATTGACCGTCATCTTGAACTTCTTCCATTTTCTAATAATTGCGCCAACAGTTGTTTCCTTCTCACCAAGCTGCTTGCCTATTGTCCTGTAGCCCATCCCAGCCTTGTGCAGGTCTACAATTTTATCCCTGATGTCCTTACACAGCTCTCTGGTCTTGGCCATTGTGGAGAGGTTGGAATCTGTTTGATTGTGTGTGGACAGGTGTATTTTATACAGGTAACGAGTTCAAACAGGTGCAGTTAATACAGGTAATGAGTGGAGAACAGGAGGGCTTCTTAAAGAAAAACTAACAGGTCTGTAAGAGCCGGAATTCTTACTGGTTGGTAGGTAATCAAATACTTATGTCATGCAATAAAATGCAAATTAATTATTTAAAAATCATACAATGTGATTTTCTGGATTTTTGTTTTAGATTCCGTCTCTCACAGTTGAAGTGTACCTATGATAAAAATTACAGACCTCTACATGCTTTGTAAGTAGGAAAACCTGCAAAATCGGCAGTGTATCAAATACTTGTTCTCCCCACTGTATATGTTTACGTCAAAATAGGAGCTGAAAGTGTGCATGCATGTGTGTGTGCCAGAGGAGGCTGTTGGGAGGCACTATAAGAGGACGGGCTCATTGTAACGGCTGGAATAGAATGAAGGGAACGATATCAAACACATCAAACATACGGAAACCACGTTCGACTCCGTTCCATTTATTCCATTACAGCCATTATAATAGGCCCGTCCTCCTATAGCTCCTCCCACCAGCCTCCTCTGATGTGTGGGTGTGTGTATGCGTGTGTGTGTATGCGCTTGTGTGTGAGAGCAAAAGTAAACGTTAAATTCCAATTTTTGAAATCTTCAAACCCAATCCTAGCTACAAGGGTTCAGATACAGTTTAACATGGTTTATGAGTACTCTTTCTTGTCAGTGCCCTGTGCAATTAAAGAGATGAAGTCCTCATTCCTTACATTATCACTGTTGGTTCAGTCTGCTCTTGATAGAACATTTGTTCATGACAAAATATAGCCCCTAAAACCCTCCTGGGTCCTCTATTAAGCCCTTGATACGTGCAGGTATAGGTCAGGAAATCAAACTGAACACATCTTCAAAGACATCCATTTCTTATCAAGAAAATAACTCCATTCAAAGTGTGTGGTGAAATATCAAGCAGGAGACTTCAAGGCAAAATGGAGACCTTTAAAAGTCAGTCGCTGCATCGCTATTTTCTCTGACACCCACTTTTATCTTGTATTCATTGAATCTGTAAACCGCGTTCTCTACTCTTGCAATGAGTGTTCCTCTGATGTAGCCGGAGATTGGAGTGCGTTTTGCTCTTGTCTCCTGCAACAAAGAGCAATGCTGTATAGTGTGCCCTGGCAACAAACAACAACAGAATAAACAGTCTCTCCCCCTCCCCCTCTCTTTCCCTGCTGGCCTCATCAGGCCTGCACTCCAGACTAAGACAAGCTACAGTTGGCTTTTAATTGGCCCTCTGCAATCAACAGCCCATCCCCACAAGGATCGTCTCTCCTCAGCAATGCAACGCTCAAGGACCAGCGCTCGGTTTTGAAGTGGCCCCACACAGAGCACAGACTCTAAAACATAGATAAGAACTACAGGGTGTCTTGTGGATATTTATATATCTATGGCAAGAAAACAGTCGCTTCGTATTTCTAGCTTGTCTCATGTAGAACGTTGGCCGAATGACGTTGACTTTGGCTTGGTGTGTAGTTGATCTGGCTGGGGAGAGTGATCTCTTGTGGGAGGTTTGTTACATGAGCAATGTTGTGTGTTGTCTGTGTCTGTGACTGTGCTGTTGTGATGTGTGTGTGGCTCTGTTACAGGTGGGAGACTCACCAGGGGCTTCGATAAGCTGCTTGTAGATTCCCAGGAATGCCGACTCTGCCTCCTTACTGCGCTTGTTCAGAGCGACCACCTGGAGACGACAGGACAGGACACAGCCGTCAGGGTGACACTCAGGCGTCAACATTCATACTAAACCTTTGCTGAAGGAACATTTAGCGACCCATACACACAGAACATCTGCATTTACATGCATTCTACACTGTTCTGACATATGAAGTAAATAAGCAACATATAAAGTAATTGTGCTAATGAGACAGACAGAAACAAAGTTCATCCCTCTCCAGAAGGTAATCAGAATGACGGTACATCACCAACATGTTGCTGTGACGGGGTTTGTGTGCTGAATTATGTGAACAAGGTGCTGAGCTAATACTACAAGCTGATATTTGGCCTCTTAAACCCCAATGTTGCGGTGTGTATTGAGGTGACATTTGGCCTGTTAAACGCAGTTGTGGTGTACTCTATGAGGCAGGTCAGTGTCTGTGGCCTACATCACACAGGCGCACAGACTCTCCTGCTATTCTCCACTCCACGGGTGATGCAAACCAATTAACAATTAATTTGGATGGACAAAGAAGGGAATTAGTCACCACCTGGCCCCATGGAGAGGGCACCTGCCCTGGTGGGTATGTGGGTTACAGTCCTCACAGCTACAATACACCAGCAGCCCTGTTATCTACTGTAAGTCAGAACAAGTCAATGTCTGAAAGTCTTAGCTTAGCAACTCTCTGAAATACTACATCCGATAGCACAGGAGACTGCTGAGGGGAGGACGGCTCATAATAATGTCTGGAACGGAGTGAATGGAATGGCATCGTACACCGCGGTCTAAGGCACTGCATCTCCGTGCAAGAGGCGTCACTACAGTCCCTGGTTCGAATCCAGGCTGTATCACATCCGGCCGTGATTGGGAGTCCCATAAGGCGGCGCGCAATTTGCCCAGAGCCATCCGGATTTGGCCGGGGTAGGCCGTCATTGTAAATAAGAATTTGTTCTTAACTGACTTGCCTAGTTAAATAAAGGTTAAATAAAATTTTAAAAAATATAAAAAATAAAACATGGAAACCGCTCTAGCCATTGCCACGAGTCCGTTCTCCCAATAAGGTGTCAGCAACCTCCTGTGTCAGATAGGCCATGTCCACCACAAATGTCCATCCAATCCAAGAGGAATCTATTCTCTATAGAATTCCTATCAGTGTTGATTACAGTTTTTATCTGATCAGACATAATGACTTCTATTGAAGGAACCCAGTGCATGTTACCGTCTGAGACCTTCTTTATTGGTCTGACTTCAGTTCGACAATGTTATTTGGACCGAGGTCTGAAAACACTTATGAGAATGGTGGAGAAACTGTTTAGAGATGGTTATAAGTAACAACTGTGGGAAAGAGAGAGAGATGGAGAGCCCTTGAATTACTGGAATTGTCTTATGTCCTCCCCGAAGAGGCATAACGACAGCATCATGTTTAAAGAAATATCATAAAGATCAAGCAAATCCCTCCCACTCGGAACTGCGAGCCGGAGTTCATGGAAAATGGAAAGGCTGGAGCCCAATCGTTATAGATGCAACAGTCTGCAGCTACCAGCCATCTCTCTCTCTCTCTCTCTCATCAGCTTCTTGATATGCCACAGCTATCAAGTGGATGGATTATGTTGGCAAGGGAGAAATGCTCACTAACAGGGATGTAAACAAATTTGTGCACTAAATTTGAGAGAAATCCGTTTTTTTTTGTGGATATGAAAAATTTATGGGATCTTTTATTTCAACTCGTAGGACCAACACTTTACATGTTGAGTTTATATTTTTGTTCAGTGTATATATAGCAGGTTGTGTGAACTCACCAGGATCTGTTTCAGACTGACCCCCCTGTCCCTGTCCTATCTACCTTTCTGAAGAATACATCAAATAAGACCCTGAACTGCACATGTAAAACGCACACGACCTGTGAATGCAACAGACTCCATTTCCCACAGACACGGGGGTCTCCTGGCCCTCCATCACCCTTTAACGAGAGAACACGGAGATTACCTCCACAATCACACCATTAACCTGTCTGCAGCCGCTAGAGGAGACATCAATCACACGCCGGATGCCTCCTCACGTCAGCACACTCGGTATGCGTAACCCTCTCCCCTCATGCACGCTGCCACCACCATCATCAAAGCACCTCGGAGGTGTCACGCATAATGTGGTCTGATCTGAGTGACTCGTCTTCCTCTGGACCTGATGCTAATCTACCTTCAGCCAAACACATGGGATTAGCTTCCGTTCCCTGGTACCACACAGATTACACTGTGGAGAGGTATGGTATAAATAATGTATGTTTCAGTAAAGGTACGGTGGTAGTAGGACAATGTATCTAAACCTATTCCATGTTAGCCAGTTTGGCCGTAAAATTATAGAATATGGCTTCTCTGGGAGGGATGTGGTGAACATTCATTTTACAAGCGGCAGGAGTAAACCCCCAGAGATTTATTGTGGGGAAAGAGAGAACAAGAGAGAGAACGAGAGAGAGAGAGAGAACGAGAAAGAGAAAGAGAAAGAGAAAGAGAAAGAGAAAGAGAGAGAGAGAGAGAGAGAGAGAGAGAGAGAGAGAGAGAGAGAGAGAGAGAGAGAGAGAGAGAGAGAGAGAGAGAGAGAGAGAGAGAGAGAGAGAGAGAGAGAGAGAGAGAGAGAGAGAGAGAGAGAGAGAGAGAGAGAGAGAGAGAGAGAGAGAGAGAGAGGAAACCTGTTAGAAGTGGACCATAACTCTTCACAGAGGACCAGTCCATGTGGGCAGGCTACTGCTGCTGTCTCCAGCACTGCTGGGAAATGCTTACTGAGGCCTAGGAGGATACTTATAGTGAAACACATGGTCGATGTGTGGGTCTGTTTGCATATGTATGTGTCTGTGTGCATGTGCGTGTGGTGTGTCAACATGTGAGAAGAAAAAATGATGGCAAAAGATGAGTTTAACATAAAGAAGTGCAGGGAAGAGAAAGGCAGACAGGCACTGAGCTACAGACAGAGACAGAGAGGGCGAGAAAGAGGTTCCCATAAAGACTGCAATTAGCAATTATGCAGACATCAATTACAATTATCACAACTGGTGATTATGCAATTATCACTCTAAATCCTTGTTTTTTTACCAGAATGCCACCTCCTGTGATTTGGGTGTTTGAGGACAGGTTGTGTGATGATGCAGGTGATTAGAGTGTGTGACGTGGCGGGGGTGTTAGGTGTGTGTGTGTGTGTGTGTGTGTGTGTGTGTGTGTGTGTGTGTGTGTGTGTGTGTGTGTGTGTGTGTGTGTGTGAGTGTGTGTGTGAGAGAGAGTGTGTGAGTGTGTGAGTGTGTCTGTGTGTGTGTGTGTGTGTGTGTTTGTATGTGTGCATGGACGTGTGAGTTAGTAAGATTATTGCTGCTGGTGGATGAGAGAGGCGGTGTGTGTGTGTGTGTGTGTGTGTGTGTGTGTGTGTGTGTGTGTGTGTGTGTGTGTGTGTGTGTGTGTGTGTGTGTGTGTGTGTGTGTGTGTGTGTGTGTGTGTGTGTAAGGGACTGGGAATGTATGGTTGCACATTCCCAGAGGCCTCTAAATTACCTGTCATCTGCACATGATGCAAAGGTCAGCGCACAATCATGGGAGTCGGTCCTCTGTGCTGCTCACAGAGACCCAACAGAGCCCAGGAGCTGACAGTGTGTCACCACAGCCCCAGTCAGCCTGAATGCCTATTAGAACAACACACTGGGAATTCCACCACCATGCAGCAAGTGACAACACCCTTATGGCATCCTTATGGGTTGTGGGGAAAAACCACCATTCTCTGGGTGCAGAGAGGGAGTG
>NC_092104.1:39328449-39408449 GCF_045679555.1 Salvelinus alpinus
TATCTCTCCACCTGGCCTACGCCATGTCAAGGTGAGACGGCACGGCCGAGACAGAGAGAGAGAGAGTGTTCTGCCATGATGGATAGCGTTCTCCAGCCACCTCTCCTGTCTCTCCCTCTCAGAAGGCTGGTGACTTTCCAGTGAAGCAATTATCATTGCAAAATGCATAATAGCCTAATAAATTAAAGGTGTCAGCCCTGCCTTTGTTTCACTGTAGAGGAACATCATGCCAAACCTGCATTCGCTCAATGGAGAGCGTATGATGAACGAGTGCTGAGGTTCAGAGGCACAGCTGACAGAGAGGAAACCAAAAGCTCGCTGTTCGCAATGAACAGTAAGAACAAGGGAAAGCACGACTCTGAACAGCTAACATCTGATGGCAAGCGTCTCTAGACAAATTGGTGACATTGAATTGAGACCTATTGTGTGTTCCAACACTGTTTATAATAATAATTACCAGAAAATTACATCCATTTCCACTATCAGCTGTCAGTAGTAATCTCCCCTGGGGGACACAGGTCTCCAATAAGTAAGACTGCTTAAGGTGATGATAGGTTTTAATTCATCACGTTAACAAAACAACACGACTACTTCCTGTGAACAGGGCTGGTTGTGACAGCACTATCAGCAGTGAAGCAGTCCCTTCCCCTCCCCACCAGTATGACATATCATTTGTCCTGTCAGATTTTCCTCTTTCACTCATCTTATCGAGGCTGCTGGAAAACAGGCAACTGCAGAACAAAAAAATAAATAAATAACGGGAACTGTAGAGGAGAGCAGTGAATGATGTGACTGCTAGGAGAGGGAGACAGCACAGAGACTCATCACATTCTCATCCCCAGATAAACATACTAGCACATTTGAACAAAACTTAATAAAACCTGTGTGTGTGTGTGTTTCAAGGGGGTGGTGGTTGTTGGAGGTTGATAATCAGCAGGGGCTTATTGACTCTAATAGGAGCCGGCTCTGCGGTTGTATGCTGCTCTCTGCTCCCACTGTGAGGAGAGTTTTACATAATTAATGACTGTTGATGTTTCCCAGGTAATCGCCCGGCAAATTCACTCCAGACTCGGCTGCCACCATCGGCGGTTCCACTGAGAATAAGCGACACTGGAACAGACAGCTTACATTACAGGCATAAACAAGGCAATTTTGTACAGTGTCTTCAGACATTAACGTGAGGTGTTCAGGGCCATGATTCAAGTTCCTTCAGAGAAATACTGTGAGAGAGAGAGATTTTCTCTGTCTTGTAACCTACAGAGGATTTGAGCTTGATGCTACTGAAGCCTGTGCTTGTGTGGATCACATATTCTGTAAGAAGTATAGAGCTAGATAAAAGGCACAGCAGCTATTCAAGGAAACAATGAGGAAACCAAATGTATTATCATTTATACAGACTACTGAAGATGTCCATTTGAGCATGCGTGTGTTGGAGTAAATGGTGTATTAAAAACAAAAAACAAAGTTTTAAGTGAGAATAGGCAATGGTCTGAAGCCGAAAAAGAAAGGAAATTCACATGAGCACCACAATGCCTATTCCACCCATGCTCCACCAAGGTTTTACAGCACACAGCTTTGACCTACTACAGTAGCTATGTTGGTATTGTACTTCAAACTATGTGTAGACAGGTTGCTTAGGATTCAAACCTTCTCAAACAGCCTAATTCATACTCTTAGAAGAGCTGCTTCCACAATAATGTGATTTGTACTGGATACAAGGTAAAGTATTGGATTCTTCACACACCACACACAGTAAGACATTATCCCATTACGCTACTTTTTCATGATTTTTTAAATTAAATGAAAGCAAGCTATGCTTTTATACTTACAAGACCATCAGGCTTGATTGGGCTGTTTTGTCTTGTAATAATGTGGTGCATGCATCTATTTCCTTAAACCTTTATTTTAGCAATACATTTAATAAAAATTTAAAAAAATCATAATAACATCCCTGTTTGTACTTGAATTTATTTTGCATTAAAGATGGTGACGCAACATCAATACACATTTACAATAGGCCTATATCTAAACATACATATGCCTAGGGGTGTGGCGAGTAGTCGGACAAAACAAGTATCCTAAAGGATATGGGCAATTTTCTAGATACAATTATGATCCGAGAATTTTTGTAATGATCAGATTTTTTTTTTTCTCCCCAGGTGCCAGCAAGCATATTTCTCATGTCAGTCACAGAGTTTCTAAACAATACTGTACTGTCTTTGAGTCAGTCATGTGAGTGGTCTTAATAAATAAATTGTCTAGTTTGCCTGTCTGTAAAGAGAAGAGCTGCTCTGATGTGATTGAGTGGAGCTGTTATTTTCGGTCCACTCGCTTCATAATTTCACCCGATCACTTTTCCTCACATGTTTTCGGTCTTGATCATTTAGATTGCTGCTGCCTGCGACTATGATAAATCACATTACGCGGACATTTGCTATCAAGCTATCAATGTGCATAATATCTAACAAGTGGCGCAAGAGAAGGAAAATTGAGGAAACACTAATGCGCATTCTGACAGAGTGATAGCAAACTTAGCTGCCACTGCAAATTGAAGACACACACAGCCACCCCTCCACGCACTGCTCCTAATCTGCAGCTTTTTTTGCAGTGAGAACGTGCAGGGAGGTATTTTGCCAACATCTATTTAGGCATATCAAAACACTTCAGTTTAGGGATACAATTATGGTCATGTTGGCACACCCCTAATACAGCCAAATGAGATATACATACACACCACATGGCCAAATGTACGTGGACACCCCTTCAAATTATTTCAGCCACACCCATTGCTAACAGGTGTATAAAAACGAGCACACAGCCATGAAATCTACATAGACAAACATTGGCAGTAGAATGGCACGTACTGAAGAGCTCAGTGACTTTCATATTGGCAGTCATAGGATGCCACCTTTCCAACAAGTCAGTTCGTCTAGCAAGATGGCGCCGACAGAGATGTTAGCCTCGCTTCAGGTCCTTAGGAAACTATGCAGTTATTTGTTTTTTTATGTATTATTTTATGTACAGTTGAAGTCGGAAGTTTACATACACTTAGGTTGGAGTCATTAAAACTCATTTTTCAGCCACTCCACAAATTTCTTGTTAACAAACTAGAGTTTTGGCAAGTCGGTTCGGACATCTACTTTGTGCATGACACAAGTAATTTTTCCAACAATTGTTTCCAGACAGATTATTTCACTTATAATTCACTGTATTACAATTCCAGTGGCTCAGAAGTTTACATACAGTCGTGGCCAAAAGTTTTGAGAATGACACAAATATACATTATCACAAAGTCTGATGCCTCAGTTTGTATGATGGCAATTTGCATATACTCCAGAATGTTATGAGGAGTGATCAGATGAATTATAATTAATTGCATAGTCCCTCTTTGCCATGCAAATGAACTGAATCCCCAAAAAACATTTCCACTGCATTTCAGCCCTGCCACAAAAGGACCAGCTGACATCATGTCAGTGATTCTCTTGTTAACACAGGTGTGAGTGTTGACGAGGACAAGGCTGGAGATCACTTTGTCGCTGATTGAGTTTGAATAACAGACTGGAAGCTTCAAAAGGAGGGTGGTGCTTGGAATCATTGTTCTTCCTCTGTCAAACATGGTTACCTGCCGTCATCATTGCTTTGCACAAAAAGGGCTTCACAGGCAAGAATATTACTGCCAGTAAGATTGCGCCTAAATCAACCATTTATCGGACCATCAAGAACTTCAAGGAGAGCGGTTCAATTGTTGTGGAGAAGGCTTCAGGGCGCCCAAGAAAGTCCAGCAAGTGCCAGGACCGTCTCCTAAAGTTGATTCAGCTGTGGGATCGGGGCACCACCAGTACAGAGCTTGCTCAGGAATGGCAGCAGGCAGGTGTGAGTGCATCTGCACGCACAGTGAGGCAAAGACTTTTGGAGGATGGCCTGGTGTCAAGAAGGGCAGCAAAGAAGCCACTTCTCTCCAGGAAAAACATCAGGGGACAGACTGATATTCTGCAAAAGGTACAGGGATTGGACTGCTGAGGACTGGGGTAAAGTCATTTTCTCTGATGAATCCCCTTTCCGATTGTTTGGGGCATCCGGAAAAAAGCTTGTCCGGAGAAGACAAGGTGAGCGCTACCATCAGTCCTGTGTCATGCCAACAGTAAAGCATCCTGAGACCATTCATATGTGGGGTTGCTTCTCAGCCAAGGGAGTGGGCTCACTCATAATTTTGCCTAAGAACACAGCCATGAATAAAGAATGGTACCAACACATCCTCTGAGAGCAACTTCTCCAAACCATCCAGGAACAGTTTGGTGACGAACAATGCCTTTTCCAGCAAGATGGAGCCCCTTGTCATAAGGAAAAAGTGATAACTAAGTGGCTCGGGGAACAAAACATCAATATTTTGGGTCCATGGCCAGGAAACTCCTCAGACCTTAATCCCATTGAGAACTTGTGGTCAATCCTCAAGAGGCGGGTGCACAAACAAAACCCCACAAATTCTGACAAACTCCAAGCATTGATTATGCAAGAATGGGCTGCCATTAGTCAGGATGTGGCCCAGAAGTTAATTAACAGCATGCCAGGGCGGATTGCAGAGGTCTTGAAAAAGAAGGGTCAACACTGCAAATATTGACTCTTTGCATCAACAATTACATGACAATCATGTAATTGTCAATAAAAGCCTTTGACACTTATGAAATGCTTGTCATTATACTTCAGTATTCCATAGTAACATCTGACAAAAATATCTAAAGACACTGAGGCAGCAGACTTTGTGAAAATTAATATTTGTGTAATTCTCAAAACTTTTGGCCACGACTGTACATTAAGTTGACTGTGCCTTTAAACAGCTTGGAAAATTCCATAAAATTATGTCATGGTTTTAAACGCTTCTGATAGGCTAATTGACATAATTTGAGTCAATTGCAGGTGTACCTGTGGATGTATTTCAAGGCATACCTTCAAATTCAGTGCCTCTTTGCTTGACATCACAGGAAAATCAAAAGAAATCAGCCAAGACCTCCGGGAAAAAAATGTAAACCTCCACAAGTCTGGTTCATCCTTGGGAGCAATTTCCAGACGCCTGAAGGTGGACAATGACAATGACCCCAATGGACAATGACCCCAAGCATACTTCCAAAGTTGTGGCAAAATGGCTTAAGGACAACAAAGTCAAGGTATTGGAGTGGCCATCACAAAGCCCTGACCTCAATCCTATAGAAAATGTGTGGGCAGAACTGAAAAAGCGTGTGCGAGCAAGGAGGCCTACAAACCTGACTCAGTTACACCAGCTATGTCAGGAGGAATGGGCCAAAATTTACCCAACTTATTGTGGGAAGCTTGTGGAAGGCTACCCGAAACATTTGACCCAAGTTAAACAATTTAAAGGCAATGCTACCAAATACTAATTGAGTGTATGTAAACTTCTGACCCACTGGGAATGTGATGAAAGAAGTACAAGCTGAAATAAAAAATTCTCTCTACTATTATTCTGACATTTCACATTCTTAAAATAAAGTGGTGATCCTAACTGGCGTAAGACAGGGAATTTTTACTAGGATTAAATGTCAGGAATTGTGAAAAACTGAGTTTAAATGTATTTGGCTAAGGTGTATGTAAACTTCCGACTTCAACTGTATTATTTCTTGTAGTTGTTGTGAATTTGTTAAGACTACTTGTTAGATATTATTGCACTGTCGGAACTAGAAGCACAAGCAATTCGCTACACTCGCATTAACATCTGCTAACCATGTGGTTGTGACCAATAAAATATGATTTGATTTGATTTAGAAATTTCTGCCTTGGTAGAGCTGCCCCGGTCAACTGTAAGTGCTGTTATTGTGAAGTGGAAACGTCTGGGAGGAACAACGGCTTACCCTCCCTGTCACGTTCCTGACCTGTTTTCTGTTGTTTTGTATGTGTGTGATGGTCAGGGCGTGAGTTTTGGGTGGGCATTCTATGTTGTGTGTTTCTATGTTGGTTTAGGGTTGCCTGGTATGGCTCTTAATTAGAGGCAGGTGTTTTGCGTTCCTCTAATTAAGAGTCATATTTAGGTAGGTTGTTTCACTGTGTTCGTTGTGGGTGGTTGTTACCTGTCTCTGTGTTTGTGTTCTGCACCAGATAGGTCTGTTTCGGTTTTGCACGTTTGTTATTTTGTAAGTTGTTTGTAGTGTTCACTTGTTCTTATAATTAAACATGTTGAGCACTGGCTACGCTGCATTTTGGTCCTCTCCTTCACCCCAGGAAGAAAACCTTTACAGAACCACCCACCAAACCAGGACCAAGCAGCGTAGCAACGGGGAGCAGCAGCGGCCCAGTACACAGGACTACTGGACACAGGAGGAATGGTCTTGGGAGATCATGGACGGAAAAGGACCCTGGGGAAGGGTTGGAGAGAATCGCCGCTCTCGGGAGGTGAAGGAGGCAGCCACAGCCCAGGAGCGGTGGATTGAGGAGGCAGCACGTAAGAGAGGCTGGAAGCCCGAGAGGCTCACCCAAAAATTTCTTGGGATGGGGCTAAAGGGGAGTGTGGCGAAGCCGGGTTGGATACCTGAGCCAACTCCCCGGGCTTGCCGTGGAGTGAGAGAGCGTCGTACTGGTCAGACACCGTGTTATGCGGTAAAGCGCACGGTGTCCCCAGTACGCGTGCTTAGCCCAGTGCGGGCTATTCCACCTTGCCGCACTGGGAGGGCTAGGTTGGGCATCGAGCCGAGTGCCATGAAGCCGGCCCAACGTATCTGGTCTCCAGTACGTCTCCTCGGGCCGGCGTACATGGCACCAGCCTTACAGGTGGTGTCCCCGGTTCGCCTGCATAGCCCAGTGCGGGCTATTCCACCTCGCCGCACTGGCAGGGCTACGGGGACCATTCAACCTGGTAAGGTTGGGGAGGCTCGGTGCTCAAGAGCACGTGTCCTCCTTCACGGTCCGGTATATCCGGCGCCACCTTCCCACCCCAGCTCAGTACCACCAGTGCCTACACCACGCACCAGGCTTCCAGTGCATCTCCAGAGCCCTGTTCCTCCTCCACGCACTCTCCCTATGGTGCGTGTCTCCAGCCCAGTGCCTCCAGTTCCGGCACCACGCACCAAGCCTCCTGTGCGTCTCCAGAGCCCTGTACGCACTGTTCCTTCTCCCCGCACTCGCCCTGAGGTGCGTGCCCTCAGCCCGGTACCTCCAGTTCCGGTACCACGCACCAGGCCTAGAGTGCGCCACGAGAGTCCAGTGTGCCCTGTTGTTGTTCCCCGCACTAGCCTGAAGGTGCGTGTCCTTAGCCCGGTACCTCCAGTTCCGGTACCACGCACCAGGCCTACAGTGCGTCTCAGCCGGCCAGAGTTTGCCGTCTGCCCAGCGGCGCCTGAACTGCCCGTCTGCCCAGCGGCGCCTGAACTGCCCGTCTGCCCAGCGGCGCCTGAACTGCCCGTCTGCCCAGCGGCGCCTGAACTGCCCGTCTGCCCAGCGGCGCCTGAACTGCCCGTCTGCCCAGCGGCGTCTGAACTGCCCGTCTGCCCTACGCCGTCTGAACTGTCCGTCTGCCATGAGCCTGCAAAGCCGCCCGTCTGCCATGAGCCTGCAAAGCCGCCCGTCTGCCATGAGCCTACAGAGCCGTCCGCCAGACAGGAGCCGCTAGAGCCGTCCGCCAGACAGGAGCCGCTAGAGCCTTCCGCCAGACCGGATCAGCCAGAGCCTTCCGCCAGACCGGATCAGCCAGAGCCTTCCGCCAGACCGGATCAGCCAGAGCCTTCCGCCAGACCGGATCAGCCAGAGCCTTCCGCCAGACCGGATCAGCCAGAGCCTTCCGCCAGACCGGATCAGCCAGAGCCTTCCGCCAGACCGGATCAGCCAGAGCCTTCCGTCAGCCCGGACCTGCCAGAGTCCCTCAGTCCGGACCTGCCAGAGTCCCTCAGCCCGGACCTGCCAGAGTCCCTCAGCCCGGACCTGCCAGAGTCCCTCAGCCCGGACCTGTCAGAGTCCCTCAGCCCGGACCTGCCAGAGTCCCTCAGCCAGGACCTGCCAGAGTCCCTCAGCCAGGACCTGCCAGAGTCCCTCAGCCAGGACCTGCCAGAGTCCCTCAGCCAGGACCTGCCAGAGTTCTTCAGCCAGGACCTGCCGCCCCTTATCCCGGTGCTGCCCCTTATCCCGGTGCTGCCCCTTATCCCGGTGCTGCCCCTTCATTTAGGTGGTTTTAGTTGGAGGGTGGTCATTGGGAGGGGGATACAGAAGCGGGGAGTGACTATGGTGGTGTGGGGACAGCGTCCGGAGCCTGAGCCACCACCGTGGTCAGATGCCCACCCAGACCCTCCCCTGGACTTTGTGCTGGTGCGCCCGGCGTTCGCACCTTGAGGGGGGGGTTCTGTCACGTTCCTGACCTGTTTTCTGTTGTTTTGTATGTGTGTGATGGTCAGGGCGTGAGTTTTGGGTGGGCATTCTATGTTGTGTGTTTCTATGTTGGTTTAGGGTTGCCTGGTATGGCTCTTAATTAGAGGCAGGTGTTTTGCGTTCCTCTAATTAAGAGTCATATTTAGGTAGGTTGTTTCACTGTGTTCGTTGTGGGTGGTTGTTACCTGTCTCTGTGTTTGTGTTCTGCACCAGATAGGTCTGTATCGGTTTTGCACGTTTGTTATTTTGTAAGTTGTTTGTAGTGTTCACTTGTTCTTATAATTAAACATGTTAAACATGCCCAGTGCCTCCAGTTCCGGCACCACGCACCAAGCCTCCTGTGCGTCTCCAGAGCCCTGTACGCACTGTTCCTTCTCCCCGCACTCGCCCTGAGGTGCGTGCCCTCAGCCCGGTACCTCCAGTTCCGGTACCACGCACCAGGCCTAGAGTGCGCCACGAGAGTCCAGTGTGCCCTGTTGTTGTTCCCCGCACTAGCCTGAAGGTGCGTGTCCTTAGCCCGGTACCTCCAGTTCCGGTACCACGCACCAGGCCTACAGTGCGTCTCAGCCGGCCAGAGTTTGCCGTCTGCCCAGCGGCGCCTGAACTGCCCGTCTGCCCAGCGGCGCCTGAACTGCCCGTCTGCCCAGCGGCGCCTGAACTGCCCGTCTGCCCAGCGGCGCCTGAACTGCCCGTCTGCCCAGCGGCGCCTGAACTGCCCGTCTACCCAGCGGCGTCTGAACTGCCCGTCTGCCCTACGCCGTCTGAACTGTCCGTCTGCCATGAGCCTGCAAAGCCGCCCGTCTGCCATGAGCCTGCAAAGCCGCCCGTCTGCCATGAGCCTACAGAGCCGTCCGCCAGACAGGAGCCGCTAGAGCCGTCCGCCAGACAGGAGCCGCTAGAGCCTTCCGCCAGACCGGATCAGCCAGAGCCTTCCGCCAGACCGGATCAGCCAGAGCCTTCCGCCAGACCGGATCAGCCAGAGCCTTCCGCCAGACCGGATCAGCCAGAGCCTTCCGCCAGACAGGATCAGCCAGAGCCTTCCGCCAGACCGGATCAGCCAGAGCCTTCCGCCAGACCGGATCAGCCAGAGCCTTCCGTCAGCCCGGACCTGCCAGAGTCCCTCAGCCCGGACCTGCCAGAGTCCCTCAGCCCGGACCTGCCAGAGTCCCTCAGCCCGGACCTGCCAGAGTCCCTCAGCCCGGACCTGCCAGAGTCCCTCAGCCCGGACCTGCCAGAGTCCCTCAGCCAGGACCTGCCAGAGTCCCTCAGCCAGGACCTGCCAGAGTTCCTCAGCCAGGACCTGCCGCCCCTTATCCCGGTGCTGCCCCTTATCCCGGTGCTGCCCCTTATCCCGGTGCTGCCCCTTCATTTAGGTGGTTTTAGTTGGAGGGTGGTCATTGGGAGGGGGATACAGAAGCGGGGAGTGACTATGGTGGTGTGGGGACAGCGTCCGGAGCCTGAGCCACCACCGTGGTCAGATGCCCACCCAGACCCTCCCCTGGACTTTGTGCTGGTGCGCCCGGCGTTCGCACCTTGAGGGGGGGGTTCTGTCACGTTCCTGACCTGTTTTCTGTTGTTTTGTATGTGTGTGATGGTCAGGGCGTGAGTTTTGGGTGGGCATTCTATGTTGTGTGTTTCTATGTTGGTTTAGGGTTGCCTGGTATGGCTCTTAATTAGAGGCAGGTGTTTTGCGTTCCTCTAATTAAGAGTCATATTTAGGTAGGTTGTTTCACTGTGTTCGTTGTGGGTGGTTGTTACCTGTCTCTGTGTTTGTGTTCTGCACCAGATAGGTCTGTATCGGTTTTGCACGTTTGTTATTTTGTAAGTTGTTTGTAGTGTTCACTTGTTCTTATAATTAAACATGTTGAGCACTGGCTATGCTGCATTTTGGTCCTCTCCTTCACCCCAGGAAGAAAACCTTTACACTCCCGAAGAACGGGACGACCGAGTGCTGAAGCACGTAAAAATTGTCTGTCCTCAGTTGCAACACTCATTACCAAGTTTCAAACTGCCTTCGGAAGCAACGTCAGCACAAGAACTGTTTGTCGGGAGCTTCATGTAATGGGTTTCCATGGCCGAGCAGTCACACACAAGCCTAAGATCACCATGCGTAATGCCAAGCGTTGGCTGGAGTGGTGTAAAGCTGGCCATCCTTGGACACTGGAGCAGTGAAAACACATTCTTTGAAGTGATGAATCACACTTCACCATCTGCCATTCGACAAACGAATCTGGGTTTGGCAGATGCCAGGAGAACGCTAACTGCCCGAATTCATAATGCCAACTGTAAAGTTTGGTGGAGGAGGAATAATGGTCTGGGGCTGTTTTTCATGTTTTTTGGGCTAGGCCCCATAGTTCCACTGAAAGGAAATGTTTACGGTACAGCACACAATGACATTCTAGACGATTAAGTGCTTCCAACTTTGTGGCAACAGCTTGGGGAAGGCCCTTTCCTGTTTCAGCATGACAATGCCCCCATGCACAAAGCGAGGTCCATACAGAAATGGTTTGTCGAGATCGGTGTGGAAGAACTTGACTGGCCTGCACAGAACCCTGACCTCAGCCCCATCGAACACCTTTGGGATGAATTGGAATGGACTAAGTCCTCGCAGCAATGTTCCAACATCTAGTGAAAAACCTTCCCAGAAGAGTGCAGGCTGTTATAGCAGCAAAGGGGGGACCAACTCCATACTCATGCCCATGATTTTGGAATGAGACGAGCATATATACTGCATGACCAAAAGTATGTGGACACCTACTTGTCATCAGATATAGTAAACTTTGTAAATAAAATTCAGGGATGGCAACAATTACTCTTGACAAGCTACAGCCCAGTTCTGCCACACCTGATTCTACTATTCATGGTCTGGATGAACAGCTGGTTGGTAGTATCAGGTGTGGTAGCACTGGGCTTGAACAAAAAAGCCTGCATAACACTGTTAATCGCCAAGAGCAATTTTGATCATCCCTGATACAAACACTGCAACAAATGACAAACTGCTGAGAAGGACTTGCAAAATACAAAGTCATTAGACAACTACACAACTCTTAAGAGAAATGATAAACACATTTACAAATCTGAAATTGGACCGGTGCTCTAAACCCTTGAATACAAAACTTCAGCTACAAATGTCCTAAGTAATGCTGTACACAGCTGTCCAACTCCAGTGAAAGAGCACACATGTCCACATTTATAAATGGCAGTATAAATATGAAAACAGGTGGGAGAACTCACAGATTTGGAACAGAACATACATTTTAATTATTGATAGTGTGCGAAGTACCATGTTTACCGTGTACATTTGAATTGGCATAAGTCGTTTGTCATTTCCACATGGGCCAGCTTGCATTTCTCCGTGACAGGCGCATTCCCACAACCTGCCACTCGGCTATAAAACACTGTGTCCCTGGGCAGTACCGTAGGGATGGCGTGCATCTCACGGATGAGGGCAACGACCTCTTCTTTGAGTGTCTGTGAGCTGGTCTCTCCTCCGTTCTAGCAAGATGCACGCAGTAGTACACATCACCACACTGCCACTTGCCTGTCACTCCACAAACCCAAAGGTTCATTTAAGAGCCACCTAATATATTAAAATAAGTGTGTGTGTGTGTGTGTGTGTGTGTGTGTGTGTGTGTGTGTCTCGGTAGGGGGCTGGGAAAACTATAAACTATAATCAAAATGTATCCTCTGGGAGACGAACCCACAATCTTCAGATGCAAAGGCGGTACTTCTAGCCATTACACTACGAACCCTATTCTTAAAACAGTGATTTTGACAGATGATTTAAATGGACAGTCAAAAATGATTTTGTTTCTTTATTTCTTTTGCTTGGTTAAAACACAATAGTCTAAAATAGTTGCTCTGAATAGTTCTGAAAACAGACAAATGTAATCACGTAGTTAGCAAGCATTCCATTTTCTTTTGACTGCGCACAGCATGGCGCACAATTTAAGCAAGCAGAGAGGGGTTTGATTAATCTGGCCCAGGGTACACCGGGCGAAAGCAGAGAGGGACGGCAGTTAAAGCATTTTTATCAAAAGCAATCAGTTTTGCATGTGAAAACACAGAATCCTACTCATTACTACACATGCTTGATTACGTCACTTTTGCGACTTCGCCGTCAGACAGAGTGGGCACCTGGCTCACATCTGGGAGACAGCCTGGTTCCAAATTGAATGCGATCAACTGCAAAACACACCTACATGGGGCCCCTGGGCGAGATTAATCAAACCCCCTCAATGATTTTGATGTTGTTATACCTGGGTGCAACGTGTGCAGCACCCGCAACCCCTGACTACTTTTTACTTGATGGCAACTTCAGATTTTCTGGGAACACACTGAAAAGTAACGTTTTTTTAAATATATATTTATATATTTTTTAGGAGATGGATCAGCTTTAATATTGCAGATAGATTGTTGCTTCCATCAATGTAATTGTCTGCATCACTTCCAATCCCCCATATATTTTGAGGGTAAATATACACTACTGTTCAAAAGTTTGGGGTCACTTAGAAATGTCCTTGTTTTTTAAAGAAAAGCAAATTTTTTGATCAGAAATTGATCAGAAATACAGTGTAGACATTGTTAATGTTGTAAATGACGATTGTTGCTGGAAACGGCAGATTTTTTATGGAATATCTACATAGGTGTGCCGCGTACAGAGGCCCATTATCAGCAACCATCACTCATGTGTTCCAATGGCACGTTGTGTCAGCTAATACAAGTTGATCATTTTAAAAGGCTAATTGATCATTAGAAAACCCTTTTTCAATTATGTTAGCACAGCTGAAAACTGTTGTCCTGATTAAAGAAGCAAAACAACTGGCCTTCTTTAGACTAGTTGAGTATCTGGAGCATCAGCAGGTGTTGAAGGCTCAAAATGGCTAGAAACAAAGAACTTTCTTCTGAACTCGTCAGTCAGTCTATTCTTGTTCTGAGAAATTAAGGCTATTCCATGCGATAAATTGCCAAGAAACTGAAGATCTCGTACAACGCTGTGTACTACTCCCTTCACAGAACAGCGCAAACTGGCTCTAACCAGAACGGAAAGAGAAGGGGCAGGCCCCGGTGCACAACTGAGAAAGAGGACAAGTACATTAGAGTGTCTAGTTTGAGAAACAGACATGAGAAACAGACACAGTCCTCAACTGGCAGCATCATTAAATAGTACCCGCAAAACACCAGTCTCAATGTCAACAGGGAAGAGGCGACTCTGGGATGCTGGCCTTCTAGGCAGTTGCAAAGAAAAAGCCATATCTCAGACTGGCCAATAAAAAGAAAATGGGGAAAAAACACAGACACTGGACAGAGGAACTCTGCCTAGAGGGCCAGATGTTCCAGATACTCAACTAGTCTAAAGAAGGCCAGTTGTTTTGCTTCTTTAATCAGAACAACAGTTTTCAGCTGTGCTAACATAATTGCAAAAGGATTTTCTAATTATCAATTAGCCTTTTAAAATGATAACCTTGGATTAGCTAACACAACGTGCCATTGGAACACAGGAGTGATGGTTGCTGATAATGGGCCAGGAGTGATGGTTGTAGATATTCCATAAAACATCTGCAGTTTCCAGCTACAATAGTCATTTACAACATTAACAATGTCTACACTGTATTTCTGATCAATTTGATGTTATTTTAATGGACACATTTCTATTTTCTTATTTTACCTTTATTTAACCAGGTAGGCCAGCTGAGAACAAGTTCTCATATACAACTGCAACCTGGCCAAGAAAAAGCAAAGCAGTGGGACAAAAACAACAACACAGAGTTACACATAAACAAAACGTACAGTCAATAACACAATAGAAAAGAAAAATAGAAAAATCTATGTACAGTGTGTGCAAATGTAGAAGAGTAGGGAGGTAAGGCGAAATAATTACAATTTAGCATTAATACTGGAGTGATAGATGTGCAGATGAGGATGTGTAAGTAGAGATACTGGGGTGCAAAAGAGCAAGAGGGTAAGTAATAATATGGGGATGAGGTAGTAGGGTGTGCTATTTACAGATTGGCTGTGTACAGGTACAGTAATCGGTAAGCTGCTTTGACAGCTGACGCTTAAAGAGAGGGAGATATAAGACTCCAGCTTCAGAGATTTTTGCAATTCGTTCCAGTCATTGGCAGCAGAGAATTGGAAGGAAAGGCGGCCAAAGGAAGTGTTGGCTTTGGGGATGACCAGTGCAATATACCTGCTGGAGCGTGTGCTATGGGTGGGTGTTGCTATGGTGACCAGTGAGCTGAGATAAGGCGGGGCTTTACCTAGTAAAGACTTATAGATGACCTGGAGCCAGTGGGTTTGGCGATGGATATGCAGTAAGGGCCAGCCAATGAGAGCATACAGGTTGCAGTGGTGGGTAGTATATGGGGCTTTGGTGACAAAACTATTGGCACTGTGATAGACTATGTCCAGTTTGCTGAGTAGAGTGTTGGGGGCTATTTTGTAAATGACATCGCCGAAGTAAAGGATCAGTAGGATAGTCACTTTTACGAGGGTATGTTTGGCTGCATGAGTGAAGGAGGCTTTGTTGCGAAATAGAAAGCCGATTCTAGATTTAATTCTGGATTGGAGATGCTTAACGTGAGTCTGGAAGGAGAGTTGACAGTCTAATCAGACACCTAGGTATTTGTAGTTGTCCACATATTCTAGGTCAGAACCGTCCAGAGTAGTGATGCTACTCGGGCGGGAAGGTGCGGGCAGCAATCGGTTGAAGAGCATTCACTTAGTTTTACTAGCATTTAAAAGCAGTTGGAGGCCACGGAAGGAGTGTTGTATGGCGTTGAAGCTCGTTTGGAGGTTTGTTAGCACAGTTAGCACAGAAATGTGCTTTTCTTTAAAAAACAAGGACATTTCTAAGTGACCCCAAACTTTTGAACGGTAGTGTATATATATATATATATATATGTCACGGCCGTCAAAAGAAGTCGACCAAAGTGCAGCGTGGTAAGCGTACATTTTCCTTTTATTTAGTAAATGTCGCCAACAAAACAACAAACGGAAAAACAACAAACGGAAAAACAACCGTGAAGCTTACAGGGCTATAGTGCCACTAACAAAGATAACTACCCACAATCACAGGTGGGAAAAAGGGCTGCCTAAGTATGATTCCCAATCAGAGACAACGATAGACAGCTGTCCCTGATTGAGAACCATACCCGGTCAAAACATAGAAACACCAAATCATAGAAATAAAGAACATAGAATGCCCACCCAAATCACACCCTGACCAAACCAAACAGAGACATAAAAAGGCTCTCTACGGTCAGGGCGTGACAATTTATATATACATACATATACATATACATATACAGTTGAAGTCGGAAGTTTACAAACTCCCTGTCTTAGGTCAGTTAGGATCACCACTATATTTTAAGAATGTGAAATGTCAGAATAATAGTAGAGAGAATGATTTATATCTGCTTGTACTTCTTTCACATTCCCAGTGGTTCAGAAGTTTACATACAATCAATTAGTATTTGGTAGCATTGCCTTTAAATTGTTTAACTTGGGTCAAATGTTTCGGGTAGACTTCCACAAGCTTCCCACAATAAGTTGGGTAAATTTTGGCCCATTCCTCCTGACATAGCTGGTGTAACTGAGTCAGGTTTGTAGGCCTCCTTGCTCGCACACGCTTTTTCAGTTCTGCCCACACATTTTCTATAGGATTGAGGTCAGGGCTTTGTGATGGCCACTCCAATACCTTGACTTTGTTGTCCTTAAGCCATTTAGCCACAACTTTGGAAGTATGCTTGGGGTCATTGTCCATTTGGAAAACCCATTTGCGACCAAGCTCTAACTTCCTGACTGATGTCTTGAGATGTTGCTTCAATATATTCACATAATTTTCCTTCCTCATAATGCCATATTTTTTTGTGAAGTGCACCAGTCCCTCCTGCACCCCCACAACATGATGCTGCCACCCCCGTGCTTCACGGTTGGGATGGTGTTCTTCATCTTGCAAGCATCCCCCTATTTCCTTCAAACATAACGACGGTCACTATGGCCAAATTGTTATATTTTTGTTTCATCAGACCATAGGACATTTCTCCAAAAAGTACCATCTTTGTCCCCATGTGCAGTTGCAAACAGTAGTCAGATTTTTGGGGGCGGTTTTGGAGCAGTGGCTTCTTCCTTGCTGAGTGGCCTCTCAGGTTATGTCAATATAGGACTCGTTTTACTGTGGATATAGATACTTTTGTACCTGTTTCCTCCAGCATCTTCACAAGGTCCTTTGCTGTTGTTCTGGGATTGATTTGCACTTTTCGCACCAAAGTACGTTCATCTCTAGGAGACAGAACGCATCTCCTTCCTGAGCGGTATGATGGCTGCGTGGTCCCATGGTGTTTATACTTACGTACTATTGTTTGTACAGATGAACGTGGTACCTTCAGGCATTTTGAAATTGCTCTCAAGGATGAACCAGACTTGTAGAGGTCTACAATTTAGGGGGTCTTGGCTGATTTCTTTAGTTTTCCCATGATGTCAAGCAAAGAGGCACTGAGTTTGAAGGTAGGCCTTTAAATACATCCACAGGTACACCTCCAATTGACTCAAATTATTTTAATTAGCCTATCAGAAGCTTCTAAAGCCATGACATCATTTTATGGAATTTTCCAAGCTGTTTAATGGCACAGTAAACTTCTGACCCATCTTTTGAGATCTCTTTTTTTCTGAGGCATCAGGCAATGCTTCTTGTGAATAGCAAACTCAAATTTTGTGAGTGTTTTTTATAGGGCAAGGCAGCTCTAACCAACATCTCCAATCTCGTCTCATTGATTGGACTCCAGGTTAACTGATTCCTGACTCCAATTAGCTTTTGGAGAAGTCATTAGCCTAGGGGTTCACATACTTTTTCCAACCTACACTGTGAATGTTTAAATTATGTATTCAATATAGACAAGAAAAAAATACAATAATCTGTGTGTTATTAGTTTAAGCACACTGTGTTTGTCTATTGTTGTGATTTAGATGAAGATCAGATCAAATTTGATGATCCGTTTATGCAGAAATCCAGGTAATTCCAAAGGGTTCACATACTTTTTCTTGCCACTGTATATATACTGTAAATCATTGGTTGGAGCTCATAACAAGGCATGTTCCATGTTGCAGGCAGACAGACAGACAGTGTGGGAAAGCCAGGCCAACAGGCACGACCCCACTGCTGGGAGCCAGTCCAGCTCTATATTGGAGCATGTTAAATTACACATTTAAACACGACACCCTGGGAGGGCAATTTTTTTACTGCTCTCACCCCATTACTCATTATTCATTTGTAATAACCTTTAAGGCTTTTTGATGTCATACATATTTTACAGAGAGATATCACTCATTTTCACAGTGAGCATGGAGCTCTGTGGGCCTGTCAATGACAGATCACTGTTAGATCTGTGAAGGTGTGCCGTCATACACTATAATTAGAACGAGGTAAGGACAAAGAGTAATATTCACAAGGTGCGTGTGCGCGTGTGTGTGCACGTGTGTATGCGTTTGCGTGTGTGTGAGTGTGTGTACGTGCACCCTTAGAGTGTTTATCAATACTATATACTGAAGAAAATTGGATGACACTTTAATAGAAAACAATTATATAGTGCAGTGCTTTCAGAGGTGAGCCAACATTCTCCCAAAAACCAGCTTGCAGAAAAAAGTGGAGTAACTGTCATATCAGTACATAAAGCCTTTTAGGAGGTGACCTGATGACCATTTAGAGACTCGGGAGTCCAGTTTGTGGCAGTGTAAATCAGCAACCCGGTGAGCAAGTTTTCTCTTTCTCCTCCTCCTCCCCCTGTCTCTGTGAGAGAGCTGGCCCGGACCCGCACTGCACTCCCTCCTGATTGGGACTTCCTCCATGACCGCTGGAAGCCAGCCTAAAGCCCATGCACCCCGATGCCAAGGCTGTTCTAAAAGCTGTAAAACAAATGGGCTGTTTGGTTAATGTACACTCGTTGACCTCCCCTGCCAGGAGTTTGATTTCCTCATGATTGTAATGAGCATCTATCCTGTCTGATCCCTCATGTTACAGGTCCACGTTGGTTTAGAGTTGGGGTTAATGTTGGGGTTCTAGTTGAACACACATGATGGGATGAGTGTTACACTGAAAATAAGGAGAGATCAAGTCTCACTGAGAAAATACCAAGCTACAGAAGCTAGAAGTTTTATCATATTGTTCCAAATGAGTTTCAAATATGAGCGTAATTAAGCAATAAGGCACAAGGAGGTGTGGTATATGGCCAATATACCACGGCTAAAGGCTGTTCTTAATAAGCACAACGCAACACGGAGTGTTAGCCATATACCACAAACATCCGAGGTGCCTTATTGCTATTATAAACTGGTTACCAATGTAATTAGAGCAGTAAAAATAAATGTTTTGTCATACCCGTGGTATATTCCACAGCTGTCAGCCAATCAGCATTCAGCGCTCGAACCACACAGTTTATAATGAAAAATATACACGGTTTAGCCTACAGGAGATCCATTTTGAATTGAATCTCATAAAGCAACCTTTCAGAATGCTTTAGATCAGAGTTTCATGACTGAGCTCCTACTGTTACGTAAGCCTCTATACGCTCAGAGTGTAGGACAACTCCACCCGGGGAATAAATAAAGCAACCTGGCGCACGGCTGCAGACACTGTGATTTGGGCAGTTTTTCACACAGGATATCATAGCTCTGCAACGCTAGCTAGCCCCACTGCCATGTCAGGCTCTGCCTCATTAGAGAGAGAGGAAGCATCTTCTATGAGTGAAAAAACTGACTTTATAAAATACTTTATAAGGGAAGACTGGAGGAATAGAAGAGCATTTGCCCAATGCCCACAGGCACATTGCTGTAACAGTACTAGCGGCACTGCTAGAGATGGCTTCAGGATACAAACACTACACACACACAGACACAGACACATGCACACACACATGCATAGGCATAAGTATGGTATCCAAGGCCAGGCGTGCCAGGAAGTGTCTGTGGAGATGAGTGTCACCATACATCCCCCAGGCTGGGGTCTCCAGCCCCGTCCAACAGGGGCACCAGCAGATGACCTGCTCACAATGCCTGCAATTACCCCCAACCCTCCCTCCCTATGCTTCACAACAGACAACAAGGACAATAATGAAAAAGAAAAGAGAGAGGGCAGATTGAGAATGTGTATGCGCTCATAAGCGTGGGTGTTTGCGAGTGGGTGTGCATGCGTGTGTGTCTGAGCATGTGATAAAGGGAGTCTGTAGAAGCCTGCTCGTGGACACTGGTTAAACTGAGTTAATGTATTAATGATAAACAATGAATAAAACAGATACATCACATAATCCTCCAGCACCAACATCTGTCCTTCATGTGTCTCGCTAGACAACACGCAGGCACACACAACCACAGGCAAGCAAGCACGCAATCACATACTCATGCATGCACCCACGCAAATGACACAACCACGTATTCAACACATCATTCCAGTTAAACAGACTGAGTGGTACACATACACCACACCAGATCAAGCCACACACTGAATCAGTTAAAAACCAGAGAGATTTGTTCTAAAGCAACTCTGTGTCCCGAGTGAATAACCTGGTCCATCTGTAAAGAGTGACACACGGCCAAGCCCCCTGTTCATACCAGTGTGTCCCTCTCCATTCAGATCCAGCTGACACCTCTAGTCCTCCATCTCTCTCCCTGTGTCAGTGGCAGGGCCCCAACATCAGCAGCTGTTCCCCTTGGCTGTCCCAGCAGCCCCTCTCCAGGCTGGGCCCATCAGGCTGAAGGAATGGGAACTCTCACACTACTCCACGGAGACCCAATTAAAAGGGACGGAACTCGGAATCACAGGGACGGAACTCGGACGGAATCATAGGGAGATGCAGAGTTGCTACTTTAATTGAAGGTCTCTCTCTCTCTCTCTCTCTCTCTCTCTCTCTCTCTCTCTCTCTCAGGCCACCATCGCCACTTTACTCCTCTCTGATGAGAGGAAAGAAGGGAAGAGACACACAGGCGAGAGCTGTTTGTGGGAAAGGCAAATAGCTCTGTGGTGCCCGGGTTTTGGCTGCACAAGGGGAGATATAATTTAGGACAATGTATTTTATTGAAGAAAGTAACTAGAAATAATGAATTTAGACTGTACTGTATGTAGAGGGAAAAACCTTTCCACTTAAACTATACATGAGCTAAAACTATGGGTTGCTTCTCTTTCCTCTTTATGCACATTTCTCTTCCTCTGCAGGAGAGTTCCTTGCTTTACTATAACCACATGTTAATTAGTATTGTAGTTAATCCGATATTGAAGAGACCCAAACTGTCAGGTCACATTATAAACAATCGGTCCAATGGTAGTGCGTGTGACATTTTGAGCTGCTATCTCTCCTAGCTAAATGTTCCCTAGGTACTAATTGGCCTACTTTACGCTGTCTTTCTTTGAATTGCTAGTTTTTTATAGTTTGGGATATTGGCCCTGACAAGCGTCATCCTACACTGTATGTGCAAAACTCCACATTTTCTGTACAGGGACAGCAAAAATTTAAATAAATGATTTAACCCTTTGAATTATATCAGTTAATTAAAGACTGTAGCATTGAGGTCTACAGTACCTTCATGGGATATTAAACATCATTTGAAAGGAGAATAAAAGTTCAAACACTTAGCTAGCAGCAAAGTGAGCGTAACTTTTCTCTCCTTTGCATTATTTAAGATGGGCTCCATCATTTTATCAATCTATCGATCTCCCACCAGAAAGATGAAAATTGAAAAATAATGAGGTCGATGAATGCTGTGTAAAGAACATCAATGTATGAAATTTAATTATCTGTGCTGGAAAGAGAAGAAAAAAAGGGAGCTGCTGTTTTCTAAAACAAAAAGAGAGCGAAAAAAGAAGCAGTTAATATTTTTCCCTCTCTGCATATTTTAATTACCAGATCAATCATAACTACATACAGCGGTGCTTTCACAAGAGAGGAGAACATTGCAAGTCTAAATGAAAAACAATAGATTTACTTTAAAGGCTTGGCTTCTTTTGAAGTCTAAATAAAAATTCCAGGTACCTTTAGGAGAGCCTTCCTCTGAAAGTTATGATATTTAATTAGTGTGCTTAGATTCTACTGAAAATAAACTTCACAGCCCAACACAATGTGAAATGAAAACTGCAGGATCCAGACAGAGGGAATTAAAATCTCACCACACAGGAGGACTCTGTCTACTGACAGGAGCCCATGTTCCAAATGTGACTGCACTGCAACTGGTTTGATCTCCAGCTGTGTCTCTGTGGTGGACGTAAGAAGACTTTCTCTCCGTCTCTAACTGGTTCTGGTTCTGTGACTGACTGGGTCTGTGACTGACTGTTTCTGTGGCTCAGTGGTTGTTTGGCGAAAATCACAGCATCACAATGTGGAATTGGTGGAGCAGCTCCCCCGTTCCGCCTTTTCCTCCTCACATGGGGTTTTCCTGGTTGTACGAGCGCTGATGTTTATTTCTCCTGGCATGTCCTCGCCGGCGCAGAGCCACCGATTTCACACATTTTTATTGGCTAATTTGACTGTGCTCTTGCCAGGAGCTGAGAGGGTGCCAGCCAGGAGTCAGAGCCTCCCAAGAACACGGCTGCTTTACTCTGCTCTGATCTCAGACTGGGGTGCTTGGGGGAGCCTAACGCCTGTCTCATAACAAGTCAGTTGACTTCGAATATGTCGAGATTTTGGCAATTATCTACTTCCCCAGAACTCTGTATAGCATTTTTATGTCTCTGTGTCCAGTATGAAGGAAGTATGAGGTAATTTCGCGAGCCAACGCTAACTAGCGTTAGCGCAATGACTGGAAGTCTATGGGTATCTGCTACAGTAGCATGCTAGTTAGGAGTTGAGAGGAGTGAATTCCTGTGAGTGTTTCAGAGATCACCTGTTTGTCAAGGGGTGAGTAAGGGAGTGTGAGGGAATGTGAGTGGCTGTCTGTTATGGTGGTAGGAGATTTACAGGGAGAGGATGCACGGGCAGTCTGAGGCCCTGTAAGAGCAGCACAGCACAGACACCTCTGTGTGCGTCCATCCTCAAACATGGCTAACATTTGCACAGTATCGTTACTCAGGCGTGGCGTCTCCGGGGTCAGAGGTTTGTGCTGTCAGGACTATAGAAATTAAACCCAGCACTGCAGAGCAGAATGTGCTGAAACTCATCAATTCCACATGGCTAGAGAGGCAAGTGGCTATTTATAACATCAGCCCCTTCTCTCTCTATACCTGGTGTGAATTCTTATATCTAAACACGCTGCCATAATGATGAATATCTCCAACTGGGATGTGCAGACACGGCATCAGTCAGTATAGGAAAACAAACACGCCATCATATCACAACCGCATCCTCAAGCACAACCCTGAGAGGTGTAATGAGACTAACACTGGGAGGCTGATGGAGGAGGAGGGATTCAAACACAACGGAATCAAATCATCAGTCAAGAAAGAAGAAGATAAGTCAGAGAGAGTCATATCTAAAACTCTGTGTATGCGCTTTGGGTCTTCTTCTGTGGCATGTCCCACACGACTCCCTAGGTCTCTGTATGGACTTTTGAATTAGCAGAGCTGCAGCACTAATTATTACCAGTGTCAAAGGAAGCAGAAGAAAGAGATGACTGCTTCCACAGGACAGACTGCATGGGCCGAGGGACATTATATTCCAACCCAATAATTCATGCTTGGAAAAATAAATGAGATTCGACTGAACCTCTTAAACAATACGTGTTTTCTTACTCTACTGGCTACTGTAACTATACTAATGACAGTAATAGAAATGCAGAGAAAATAACTCCACAACAAGGCAGAAGCATGACAAGTACAGTACAGTATGTTCTTAATGGGAGCACTACTGCTGCATCAGGAGGGCTGTGTGTGGAGCGCCACTGGAGAGGTGGGAGGTCATGTTAAATATGAGCTCCTATTGGTGCTTCGAGCCACACCCTCTCTCCACTAGAGAGGGTGGGCGGAGGGTGTCTCTGGTTTACATGGCTCCTGCAGCCCATTATATTCCCAACAATCGGCCGGAGGTGCGATGTGTGCTGTTCATACCTAATGGCCTGGAGTTCCTGTATGGACCTAGGCTGGCTGGCTGGCTGCTCAATGAGCCTGAGACAGACAGACAGTAGAGGTAGGTGGAGACAGCATTAGAACTGCCTCAGGAACCTGGTACGAGCTCTTGGTGAAAATGGACATGGTAGGGTGTGACAGATCCAGCCAGACAGGGGAGTTGGAATGGGTCACATCCAGAGATATCTCAGCTACCGTACCTCATTGCATTGTTCTGGAGATGAAATCGTGTTGTTGAATTTTGTGAAGGGGGGGTTATCGCTACCACATTGTGTTTTACTGGACAAAGTCACACTTTCAACACCGTGCCAACCTCACCGTTACAGACACCTACCATGAGATGAGGACTCTACTAACCAACCCAACCCCACCGACCCATGCTGCCCATCCGATCAGCCTATCTGCACCTTATATCCAGCCAATTTAGTTCATGACGAAGATCAGTCTTCATTGAGCTGTTAAAGCGGGAGCATCGCTGCTGCATTTCACAAACGGTGCAGTCCCTCATCTATGAAAGTGCCATAGAGCCCCTCAGACAATTAGGCAGGGAAAAGCTTTACGACCGTTAGCCGCACCGCCGCGGCGCTCTCGCCACCGGCAGCACAGCCAGGAGCGCTGGCTCGGGCAGAAAGGTAATTATAGAACCTCTCGTAATGACATGGAGGAAGCTTGCGTCATAACACGCACAGATTTTTTTTATCACAGCGCCATAATTAATTATCATCCTTTACTCTTTGATTCATTCCACTATTCATAACATATTTATACATTCAAGACGAATGATAATTTCCTTCAGGAATTAATCAGAAAGAGGAAGGACTGGTCTCCTCTCGATGGATGATCAAAGACTGTGTGTCTGAGTCTCTACCTGGCTAGCGACAGTGCAGCCCACTCTGCTCTGTATGGGTTCAGGCTCTGGGTTCAGGTTCTGGGTTCAGGCTCTGGGTTCAGGCTCTGGGTTCAGGTTCTGGGTTCAGGTTCTGGGTTCAGGTTCTGGGTTCAGGCTCTGGGTTCAGGTTCTGGGTTCAGGCTCTGGGTTCAGGTTCTGGGTTCAGGCTCTGGGTTCAGGCTCTGGGTTCAGGCTCTGGGTTCAGGTTCTGGGTTCAGGCTCTGGGTTCAGGCTCTGGGTTCAGGCTCTGGGCTCAGGGTTTATGTGCAGGTCTGCAACAGGAGGCTGATAGACCGGTGTCTCTGCAGGACATCGCTCTCATATCACCTGATAGACTGGTGTCTCTGCAGACGTCTGTACCTAAGTACCTAATATGCCTTGATTGGAAAGGTATTGAAATTCACATTCGTAACATGCTCATTAATGGAGCTTGGATGAAAACACATGTGTAACATGATAAGCAGATATGAATTCATAGATTCCTAATAGAGATGGCTTTATGAACGGCTGTCATTTCTTCACCTCTTACCAGTAAAACCCTTGATGTTGGTGTAGCACCTACCCGGGTGATCAAGTTGCCAATATACACCTGTACAGAATTCTACCAATATATCTGCTATTGACTTGAAGAGATTCAGGATTATCTCCTCTCTGTAAGAGCACTACATTGCATAGCCTACTCCTTACTCCTAGAGAATGAGCGACATTTACTCCACATATCATCACCACAACCTCAGGGTAAGAGATGGCACAGTTAGAAAACAGGTGTCCACCATCCAACCCTCAGTCGGCATTGCATTAATAGCTGTTTGATGTTTTGACGTCTAGTCAGCTCGATTGTACCTTTCTGGCTGATAATGAGGGCCAATAATGATTCCTGAGCTCGAGGGGTTAATGGTATGTAACCGGCAGAGAAGCTAATTACACGTTACAAACTATTTATCAGATTCTCCATCTGCGCAACGCAAGCACCACAACTCTCATTGTGCACGCTAAATTACTTCTCAGATTATTGTAAAGAAAGTTTCCTTAATTAGGAGCCTGGGCTGCTGTTTTCTTACTCTGAGTAGGTTACCAAACGACATCAAGAGAAGAGGGGAAACATTTGATGACTGGATAATTTGGGCCTGACATCCCCAACAATTCAAAGCCAGTATCTACAGTATCTTGTATCTACAGTATCTAGCTGTATGAAGAAGAACCTCACAGGAATCCACAGGCAACAGATTCCAGAATTCCATCACAGTTTTTTGTTGCGAAGGTGAGTCTTATGGGGGATTTACACTCTAAAATGAGAGAGAGGTGTAAATTGCATCTTGGATCCCATGTAGGCTTGGTGGAGACTGCAATACCGTATAGTCAGATGGCAAGGGAATGTTGTGTGAAAGTTGTGTGAACGGCACATGGAGCTAAATGAGGCTCAGGCCCAGTCCAACAGGCCTCTCTCTCCTGCGATCGGTTATTTGAGAAATAACTCATATCCCCCAGCCCCAAAGGTGTGCCGGAGACCATGGAGACACCTACCATCTCATCTGTCTCTGCAGTCAATTTTATTAAAATTACCTTCATTATAAGACAGTGTTCATTATAAAAACCAAAAACGCTGGTCTCCCAGGGCCCAGTGGATTAATAAGGACAGCGGTGTATTTTAAGCCGTAAACTCAGCTCCTCACTGTCCTTAATCTCCTTCCCACTTCACAAGGCCAAATTAACACCTCTCCCAAGCTCTGACGGGACCTCATTAGCAAACTTCCAGGGAAGAAAGAAAAGAGGAACGAAGGAGAAGAAGGAGGGAAGCGACCAATGACAGCCACCAGCTCTGGGATGAACCCTTTCTGGTGTTTCAGCTCTGTGAAAACTAGGTCGCCGTCGACGTGTTTCTAATCAGTCGCCTGGTTAACGATAATTAGAAGACGAGATCGGACGAGGGATGAGAGAGAAAGTAGGAGGGGTACATTGAAATGAAACAGAAAAGAAATAGAGCCTGTCATGTCACAAACACTTCAAAGGGAGAAACTTCTCTTTTAAAAGTGCCATGATGAGGGTCCAAATACCAAAAGGGATTCCTCTGGGCCACAGCCCCGGGCGAGGAGGGGGGAGCAGATCTCTCAAATATAGACACACACACACACACACACACACGCTTGTGACTCATACACCACCTGTTCGGTGCAGCTGTAGGGGAGCTTTAGTGTATCCCAAAACACACAGCCAAACAAGCTCCTGCAATTACAAGTCCTATTTACTGTGCTTCTCACATGAAGCAGCAGGTATAACTCCCACAGCTTTACTCTAAGGCCTGGCAGATTACTGGTGGGTAAAGTTCACAAGCCTCCACAAGCTGTTTGACATTAAGCAGGAAGGTCAAAGTGTATCAGAAAACACCAGGGGTTTTATTTATGATGATGCATTCTTTTTCTGGCAAAAATGTCCCTTCTGAAAATAGCTGAGAATGACTGTATATACAGTAGGTAGCTAGTACATTTTACTTTAAAATCTGCACATATTGAAGTTCGATGAGAGAGATCCAAAGTAGAAGTGCAGACCTTTCAGTGTTTCTGCATTCAAAATTAGTGCATTTCTACCAAACATACTTTCAATAATCTGTCCGTGTAATTTATAAAGGTGATTTAGCTCTGTCTGAGTTCAACATCGTTCTAAAGGTTCTTTAGCCATTTGTGCCAGTGAGGCAGCCAAACCTGACCGCGCACGAAATTCAGTGCACCATCCAAGACATTGCGCTAGTCAGAGAGGAAAATGTGCAGTTTATTAGCTAATCTCATGCTATTCTACACATTTTGGCATGAAGCTGAGAGAAAATGTTGCTGTTTTAAAGCAAATTTCCTGCTATTCTACACGTTTTGCCATGAGGCTGTGAGAACGTTTCGCATTTTTAAAGCTAACTTACTGTAAATATTTTGCATTTTGCCGTGGCTTATGACGTGTTCATATGCGCTATCTGGGGGCGAGGGAGCTTTGGGGACCCAAACCCAAAAACTGTATTATACAATGGGAAGAATGTCCTTTTAAAAAGTCACTAGAGTTGACCGTTTCATAGTCGTTCTACAAAAAAAACTACCCCCCCCCCCCCTGCTACAAACATTTCCAGTGGAAGCATTGATACCTTTCTTCCTTCAAAACAGAGGCCTCCTTAATTATCAGCTATCTACTTTATTTACTTCCTAAACATCTATGCTCTCAGTTGTCAAACATCAATAGTGCTCAAATGAATCCCCTAGGTTCATGTTTGTACAATAAAGATACAGGGCACTTTAGATACAGTATTTTGATGTCTCTGCCTTTGTCAATTGAATTACTGTGACTACATTGGCACCAACCTCACATATCAGCAATGACTTCAGACAAAACAGACTGTCATTTTGGCATAGATAATTACAAACCACTTTAAAAAAAAACATGTAGACTATGATCACACATGAGAACCAGAAAATCCATCCAGAGTGTTATCATATTTAGTGATTCAGCTTTCAGGTTAGTTGAGGAGAGAGAGGTAGACTGGAAACATTATTTGCGGTATCATTTCAATATGCCTCTGCTTTGTGGACCATAACGTAGCTCACAAATGTGATTTATGACCTTGGTTTAATGGCTAGAGCAGAGCCTTGGTAGGTATCAGATGACTTTTTCAATATGGCCACGTCAGAGAGGGCACTGAGAATGCACAATCCAAAACAGGAAATGAGGGCTTGTCTCAGGGAAGAGAATATGAGTAGCCAGATATCTGATCATCTAATGGCAGATAGAGAGCTACTCCACTTTGACAGAAAAGATACCAGTCAATAAGGATCAGATGAAGTGTAACATGAAAACTGGGTCCTTACACATTAATTTCTATCCCGAACCCACCCTATCATCCATCCAAGGCCACAGTTTAATGTGCTGAGTTTTTCGTGTCAGGATGTAGTGGTCATGTTTCTCTAAATCACGTCAAAGCCCCACTTGCAAAACATGGGCAAGGAGTAGTAGACTCACCTGAGCTTGGAAACTCTTGAGGACAGGAGCCACCATCTCCCGGACTTCCTGAATACAGACAAACAGATCAAACGCTTACCATTTTTGAGACACTAGAAGACAATTGCCCTGGTGAGGACAGGGAAAGACTTCTACTGCACTTTGTATTGTGTAATTTGTCTCAATAGCATTGAATATACTTATACTTGTTATGGACAATTTTAACGAACAACTGCGAAATGTCTAATGGACAACTGTCAAATGTCAAATGCTGTTTGATCCCAGATGTATTTTTCTTTAGCACAAATTCCAGCAGAAGAAGCAACATCTCTGGTTTGGAGTGAAGTGCGAGGGAGGAAGATGAGGAAGGGGGGGTCTTATAAATTGGGAAAAGCTGAGGAGTTTGAGTGAGAGTCTGTAAGTGGGGATTTCCAGCTTGTACTAGCTCCAGCCGCTCCCTTCCTCCTGGCTCTCAGTCAGCCCCCGGTAAGGGGATTGGGCTGCCTGTGGTGACAGCCTGATCCTGCCTTCTGCACCTGTATTATACTGACAAGATTACAGCACACTCTCACACAGGGATAGGGGCTCTGTAGTCTGACTGGGAGATCCCAGGAACCCTGACCCTAGCTATAGGCCACAGGGTTTCATTTAAACCTTAACAGACCTGGAGGAGGGGGGTGGGGTAATGACTGACTTGTCCCAAGCATTGTGCGCCAATGATATACACTAAAGCAGATTTGAAGAAAAAAAAAACAATGACAGGCACATATTGTAGGTAAGCGGGGCTCAAACACTGCCAGAGACTGAGAAAGTCAGTCTGCCTAGTGGAGCGGAGAAAAGCCGAATGACACGTAGAACTCATGGCAGGGTTGGGAGAAGGCACGGGGCTGGAGGGTGAAAGGGGCAGAAGGGGCACTCACCTCCGGAACATTTCTCTTGAACTCCCGGCTCAGCTCCACCAGGTGCTTGTGGGAGTGCTCGCTCTCTTCCTGTCGCCCCGCCAGCTCAGACGCTATTGAGTTTAGCTCCCTCTATAAACACAGACAAAGAGAGAGAGTTAGAAAAATAGATGCAGAGAGAGACAGCACTTAGAGAGGCTGCCAACAGTCATACAGTGCAGCTTAAAGTTTACATAAATAAAAATACACTGCTGAATATTAACAATGTAATCCTTCATGATCTTATAGCGGTAATACTTACTGCAAGCCCTGGCCCATAAATAATTAAGCAAAAATAAATCCAATGCCTACAGTAGCTGAAAGCCTTTTAGATAATCAGTATTTGAAATAATCAATACGCTTGCAACAACCATGGAACTCCAGTGAGAGAGAGTGGAGAGAGAGAGAGAGAGTGACGAGAGAGAGAGAGAGTGTGTGGAGAAAGAGAGAGGAGAGAAAAGGGAAAAACAAGGCGGAGTCACGTGGGAAGGACCCAATAACCTGACAAATACCCTTATAAACAAATGCAGAGCTTCCTGGAGAAACGAGGAGCTGATTTCAAGCCCAGACAAGATTCAAACACAAAGCACTGTCCGTTCTTTCTGCCACAATAAACACAGATAACAGTGAAGCCTCTCCCTTATTCAAATCTCTCTTCCACTGCCTTCCTACATCTTTACATTGATGTCAGGTAGGGCTGGGACGGTCATGGAAGTTTAGACGATGGTTAACGCCAGCCATAATAACCATTTGAATAGCACTTTGGATTTGAAATTATAATGACTATGGAGGTTAAAGTGCAGACTGTCAGCTTAAATTTGAGGCTATTTTCATCCATATCGGGTGAACTGTTTAGAAATTACAGCACTTTTTGTACATAGTCCCCCCATTTTAAGGGACCAAAAGTATTGGGACAGATTCACTTACACTACATAAAAGTACGTGGATACCCCTTCAAATTAGTGGATTTGGCTATTTCAGCCACACCCGTTGCTGACAGGTGTATAAAATCGACCACACAGCCATGCAATCTCCATAGACAAACATTGGCAGAGGAATGGCCCGTACTGAAGAGCTGTCATAGGATGCCACCTTTCCAAAAAGTCAGTTCATAAAAATTCTGAACTGCTAGAGTTGCCCTGTTCAACTTTAAGTGCTGGTATTGTGAAGTGGAAACATCTAGGAGCAACAATGGCTCTGCCGCAAAGTGGTAGGCCACACAAGCTCACAGAACCGCCGAGTGCTGAAACGGTTGTCCTCAACCGAGTTACAAACTGCCTCTGGAAGCAACGTCAGCACAATAACTTTTCATTGGAGCTTAATGGGTTTCCAAGCCTAACATCACCATGCACAATGCCAAGCCTCGGCTGGAGTGGTGTAAAGTTTGTCGAAATTGGACTCGGGAGCAGTAGAAACGCATTCTCTGGAGTGATGAATCACGCTTCACCATCTGGCAGTCCGGGGGAAGTTTGGGGAAGGCCCTTTCCTGTTTCTACCATGACAATGCCCCTGTGCACAAAGCAAGGTCCATACAGAAATGGTTTGTCGAGATCGGTGTGGAAGAACTTGACTGGCCAGCACATAGCCCTGAACTCAACCCCATCGAAACCTTTGGGATATATTGTAACGCCAACATCGAGCTATGGCTAATTGCCCAACATCAGTGCCCGACCTCACTAATGCTCTTGTCTGGAAGCAAGTCCCCGCAGCAATGTTCCAACATCTAGTGGAAAGCCTTCCCAGGAAGGTGGAGGCTGTTATAGCAGCAAAGGGGGGACCAACTCCATATTAATGCCCATGATTGTGGAATGAGATGTTCGACTTTTGGCCATGTAGTGTATACAGTATGTGTATTAAAGTAGTCAGTTTAGTATTTGGTCCCATATTCCTAGCACGGCATGATTACATAAAGTCTGTGATTCCACAAACTTGTTGGATGAATTTGCTCTTTGTTTTGGTTGTGTTCCAGAAAAAGTTGCGCCCAATTGAAATGAATGGTAAATAATGTATTGTGTCATTTTGGTGTAGATTGTATTGTAAATAAGAATAGAATATGTTTCTAAACACAGTGGATGCAACCGTGATTACGGATAGTTGTGAACAATGACACAACTATCATACCCCGCTAATCTCTCACCATTACAATAACAGGGGAGGTTAGCATATTTTGGGGGTATGCTGTTATACCTCTGTAACTTTCTCACTCCTCATTACTCACGGTTTATTCAGGATTATCCATAATCATTCTAGCATCCACATTAACATAGAAGTGTTTAGAAACATATTCTATTCTTATTTACAATAAAAGTGACTCCAAAATGGTAATCCAAAGTGATTAGAGTACAGAGCCAAAACAACAACAAAATTGTCATGGGCTCTCAACTGACATTACAATCATTTTTTTTTTAAATTTTAATCAAATCTTATTTGTCACATGCGCCGAATACAACAGATGTAGTACGCACAGTGAAATGCTTACTTACAAGCCCTTAACCAACAATGCAGTTTAGAAAAAAAGTTTAAGTATTTACTAAAATAATTTGAAAAAAAATAAGAAAGATAACAAATAATTAAGGAGCAACAATAAAAGAACAGTAGTGAGGCTATATGCAGGGAGTACCGGTACAGAGTCAATGTGCGGGGGCACCGGTTAGTCGAGGTAATTGAGGTAATATGTAGATGTAGGTAGAGGTAAAGTGACTATGCATAGATAATAAACAGAGAGTAGCAGCAACGTAAAAAGGGGGGGGCAATGCAAATAGTCCAGGTAGTCCTTTGATTAGCTGTTCAGGAGTCTTATGGCTTTGGGGTAGAAGCTGTTAAGATGCCTTTTGGACCTAGACTTGGCGCTCCGGTACCGCTTGCCGTGCAGTAGCAGAGAGAACAGTCTATGACTTGGGTGGCTGAAGTCTTTGACAATTGTTAGGGCCTTCCTCTGACACCACCTGGTATAGAGGTCGTGGACGGCAGGAAGCTTGGCCCCAGTGATGTACTGGGCCGTACACACTACCCTCTGTAGTACCCTGCAGTCAGAGGCCGAGCAGTTGTCATACCAGTCAGGATGTTCTCGATGGTGCAGCCTTTTTCAGGATTTGAGGATCCATGCCAAATCGTTTCAGTCCCCTGAGGGGGAATAGACATTGTCGTGCCCTCTTCACGACTGTCTTAGTGTGTTTGGTCCATGATAGTTTGTTGGTGATGTAGACACCAAGGAACGTGAAGCTCTTAACCTGCTCCCCTACAGCCCTGTCAATGAGAATGGGGGCGTGCTCGGTTCTCCTTTTTCTGTAGTCCACAATCATCTCCTTTGTCTTGATCACGTTGAGGGAGAGGTTGTTATCCTGGCACCACACTGCCAGGTCTCTGACCTCCTCCCTATAGGCGGTCTCATCGTTGTCGGTGACCAGGCCTACCACTACTGTGTCATCTGCAAACTTAATGATGGTGTTGGAGTCGTGCTTGGCATGCAGTCATGGGTGAACAGGGAGTACAGGAGGGGACTGTGCACGCACCCCTGAGGGGCCCCTGTGTTGAGGATCAGCCTGGCAGATGTGTTGTTACCTACCCTTACCACCTGGGGGGCAGCCCGTCACTCCAGGATCCAGTTGCAGAGGGAGGTGTTAAGTCCCAGGGTCCTTAGCTTAATGATGAGCTTTGAGGGCACTATGGTGTTGAACGCTGAATTGTATTCAATGAATAACATTCTCACGTAGGTGTTCCTTTTGTCCAAGTGGGAAAGGGCAGTGTGGAGTGCAACAGAGATTGCATCATCTGTGGATCTGTTGGAGCGGTATGCAAACGCCTGGTTATGAGTGGTTATTTTATTTTCATGACGATCTGCATCCATAACCGTCGGTGCAAATATTGTTCACTAAAATGTTCCCCATTAGCAGGTAGCCTAGCGGTTCAGAGCATTGGCCCAGTAGCCGAAAGGTTGCTGGTTAAAATCCCAGAGCCGGAAAGGTGTAAAAATCTGCCGTTCTGCCCTTGAGCAAGGCAGTTAACCCCCAACAACAACTGATCTCCGGGCACAGTTGATTAAGGCCCCTCTGATTCAGAGGGGTTGGGTTAAATGCAGAAGACACATTTCGGTTGAATGCATTCAGTTGTGCAACTGACCGGGTATCCCCTTTCCCTAGTGTAACAAATCATGCCTGAATAACAATTCGTATTGTTTGAATATATGATATCAAATAGATCCTTCAATACCTGGTGATACAGTACTTGCATGTTGTTAGAACTAAAACTCCACCCTATCAACATCCAAAGCGATTCATACTAGCCTCAACATACCACATGCCATCCACAAATTCAACTGACCAATCATCCAATTTCCAGCTCCAAAAAAACCACATCTCAAATCTTCCTAGATTACAAGTCTCCACTGAGCTAAACAACATTTGTCCCTCTTCAATCCCATCTCTTTTCGTCTCCTCTTGGACTGGTTTTATTTGATGAAGGTATTCCCTTGTAACTGCTGGCATACAATATAAAACTGGAGTGGGGGATTCAATTACCACAGTGAATTTATATATGCTGGAAAATTCAATTGACTGTGTTTTAATTAATCTCCAGTCTTACTTAAAGGCAATTTAATAAATTATCACGAGCCAAAAAAGAGAGAGAAAACCTAGGGATAAAACTCTAGTTCCATATTTGAAACATTTAACTTATTCTACTTATTCCCAGTGAAGGCATTTTAACCCTTCAATTTGATCACATCTTGATGTAATTAGATTCCTGTATTGGTCCTTGAAAAGAGGCCATCTTTCCCTCTCCAAAACCAGCGACAGAATGCTCCCATTGACGAGTCTTATTTGATATCCCTTGGTGACAATTGTGCCTTTGTTCAAAACAGTCCTTTGCCTCAGGACTTTCTCCAAGAGTCCGAATGGATTACACTCCCCTTGGCCCATCCCTTTCTAACCCATCTACAGTGCCTTCAGAAAGTATTCATACCCCTTGACGTATTCCACATTTTGTTGTGTTACAAGCTGAATACAAAATGGATTAAATATATTTTTTCTCATCCATCGACACCCATAGTGAAAGTGAAAACAAGTTTTTAGAAATGTTTGTACATTTATTGAAAATGAAATACAATAATATTTCATTTACAGTACATACAGTAAGTATTCAACCCCCTGAGTCAATACATGTTAGAATCACCTTTGACAGCGATTACAGCTGAGAGTCTTTCCGGGTAAGTCTCCAAGAGCTTTGCACACCTGGATTTCACAAAATTTGCACATTATTATTTGTAAAATTCATCAAGCTCTGTCAAGTTGGTTGTTGATCATTAACAGACAATACTTATATTTGGCCTTGTGTTTTAGGTAATTGTCCTGCTGAAAGGTGAATGTCTCTCCCAGTTTCTGTTGGAAAGCAGACTGAACCAGGTTTTCCTCTAGGATTTTGCCTGTGCTTAGCTATATTCCGTTTATTTTTATCCAAAAAAAACTCCCTAGTCCTTGCCAATGACAAGCATACCCATAACATGATGCAGCCACCACCATGCTTGAACATATGGAGAGTGGTACTCAGTGATGTGTTGTGTTGGATTTGTCCCAAACATAACACTTTGTATTTAGGACATAAAGTTAATTTCTATGCCACATTTTTTGCAGTTTTACTTTAGTAACTTATTGTAAACAGAATGCATGTTTTGGAATATTTTTATTATGTACAGACTTCCTTCTTTTCACTCCACTATTTAGGTTAGTTTTGTGGAGTAACTACAGTGTTGTTGACTACAATCGGTTTTCTCCTATCACAGCCATTAAACTCTGTAACTGTTTTAAAGTCACCATTGGCCTCATTTTGAAATCCCTGATTGGTTTCCTTCCTCTCCGACAACTGAGTTAGGAAGGACACCTGTATCTTTGAGGTAACTGGATGTATTGATACACCATCCAAAGTGTAATTAATAACTTCATCATGCTCAAAGGGATATTCAATGTCTGTTTTTGTATTTTTACCCATCTACCAATAGGTGCCCTTCTTTGCGAGGCATTGGAAAACCGCCCTGATCTTTGTGGTTGAATCTGTGTTTGAAATTCACTGCTCGACTGAGGGACCTTACAGATAATTGTATGTGTGGGGCACAGAGATGAGGCAGTCATTAAAAAATCATGTTAAACACTATTATTTCACAAAGAGTGAGTCCATGCAACTTATTATGAAACGTGTTAAGCAAATGTTTACTCCTGAACTTATTTAGGCTTGCCATATCAAAGGGGTTGAATACTTATTGACTAAAGATATTTCAGCTTTTCATTTTTTTTCTAAAAACATAATTCCACTTCGATATGGCAAGTGACACAAAATCTCAATTTAATAAATTTTAAGTGCAGGCTGTAACACAACAAAATGTGGAAAAAGTCAAGGGGTGTGAATACTTTTAAAAGGCATATTGGAGATTGGGAATCCTGATGATTACGGCAAAACCAAGCATTGTATTTTTGTAAGAAACGTATTCCTATTTGGTTCCCGACTGCCTGCACTCCTACAAACTAGTCACTGTTCGTCAGTCAGCCATTCTACCACATCTTGAATTAGATTTTTCAGAGATTTGAGACTTGGCTGTGAGGAGTGGGCTAACCTCCAACAGATTCAAGCAGCTCTAGACCACCAGCTAATTTGGCTGAGAGAGAATCCTGGTAGAAGTGGCTTTGTGTGGATTATAGTGCTGATTCTGAATTGCCCAGTGCTTGCTTCATTGACGAAGAGGCTGTAAAGTAAAGAAAATCACATTGATGCCTCATTCAGTCAAGTTGACAACCATTTCTGGTCCTGCTTCACATGAACAGTCCAACAACATATGTATAGTATTTACATGGTAGTTGTGGGTATTTTGTAAGAGACTGTATAGCAGTGTTTGCAGTATGCTCAAAGTCCATTCCATGTTAATTAATTGCAAAAGTGGAAGCATCAGTCTACAGTGTTGGACAAGGAATGTAAAACTTCTAAAAACGTATCAAATGGCATCATAGCAGAGCATTTCTTTTGATTGCATCTTACATATACCAGTGAGGAACAGACTTCTGTGTCCATTCAGTTGTAAGTAAGTTCACCAATGAGAACAGTGAATACTCCCATGGGAGTAAAACAACAATAGCTAGTTCCCTGGCCTTTCTGAAAAGGCTGGGCAACAGCACATCAAATAAAACCTGGTGTCTGTCCACTTTCTTGAAGGGAACTGAAGCAGAACATTTTGTTTGCCTGTTTGGTTTTCTTGAAGAGACGGATGATGGAGCAACTATACAACATAGTGTACTTCAAGTCTCTTGAACCAAAATACTTCAGAAAAGATTTTCACCGCACTAATCAAATCTGATCCATTTCAACTTGAGCTTTGGGCAACTTTGAGATCTCTGAAAAGATTCACTTATCCATCTCCATGATGCTAAGCTTGTATCTGCATGGAGAATCCAAAACAACAACACACACAAATCTAGAGGTCCTATACTCCTGATTGCCTACATTGAAAATAGGGGGAGTAAGCAAGTTCCATTCCCTAGGCAAAGAAGAATTTCCCAGTAATCGTTTGACAGGTTTTTAAAAAGGCGATCGGGACCGAATTTTCAGTATGTGGCAGTCGGGTCAATACCGAGCTCCTGTCATTAAGCCTCTGCCAGTCAAACATCCAGCCGTAATTGATGAGTTTCCTCTGGGGAGGGCGGAGCTGTCGCTGGGGTGGGGAGGTGTAGGGAGGGGGGGGGGGGGGTATTTGGAGGAAGAGGGGGGGTAAGGGGGGATGCTGAGCAGGCCGGTCCAGAGGGAGGGAGTGATGGGGAGGCCCAGGCTGGGCCCTGCTGAGAACAGCATCTGTGGAGGAGCCGTCACATGTCTTGACAGACAGCCAGTCACACAGCATTGAGCGGGTCAGGTATTTATGTATATGTGTGTTGTGTGTTGTGTTGCAGAAAAGACTGCAGGGAGTGGTCTCATTGGACCCAACGGAGGGAGAGGAAAAACAAGACAAGCAAAATGATGGGTAATGGTGATAACAAAGCAGTGGAGAGATGATCTCAGGAATATAATGCGTTTGGTACTAGAATATATCGACAATGCTATGAAACACATCCCCATTGGACCATTGCCAGCATTGATGTTAGCCATTAGAAATAGTATGAATATTTATTAAAGCTTGTTAGTACATCAATCCCACTCCAAATAATTTACATCCACTGACGTTAGTCTATAAAAACATTCAATACATAAAATACATACAACAACAGTAGCGTGTGAGAAGCGTAGAAAATGTTTTCTGTGAAAATGTGAAGCCACTATATTGTAGAACAGCAGCCTACATTTGACATTGATTCATTAAAGCTACTCCTCTTGATTACATCTGTGGTTGTACGCTGTTTTTTGGCCTTCCACAAAGACAAAACATGGTGGAAGATGTTGACAACTGGTAAAAAAACGACTAAGATGTTGCAATATAGGTTAGACTGAGTCACAATCACTATATTGCGTAGTGGGCTTGGACAGCACAAATTAAATAGGAAAAGAATCGGGCAGGGAGGAAAGAGGGGAAAATGCAAATGGAGGTATTCTTTTTCTTTTTGTATCCCATCTAATTGCAATCATAGGCAGATGTCTGAAAGTGCGACAGTATCAGCAGAATTGCTGCTGAGAGCACAGAATCTTTGTCTAAAAATAATCAGACATTCTGTGTGCTGCTGTTTGTTATAATGGTAATCGATGCTGGAGGCTTTGAATTCCATCAATTTATAGATCCACTCTGTTCTGCCTGGTGACTTTACTACATCACAACCCCCACTGCATACGCACACCAAGAGAGAATCAAGCACACACATACACACTGCATGCAAGCTCACACACAAAAGAGCACACACACAAACACAGACACATGCACACAGTGGTCGTAGCAAGGCAGCACAGGGGCCAGTGTGTGATTCAGATGAGTGTAGTTTCCTTTCATACATTCCTTATCACCTCCTATTCTCTGTAAGACACCAGAGTCCATAGCCGTCTCAGATTAGCCCTGCATCTCAGACGCCACATTTGAAAGAGGGATCGATCAATAAATCAAATCACCACAATCAATGGCCCCGATCACTGCAGTCTAGTCTGGTCTCAACGTTATTACTGGCACCCCCCAGCCGCTGAGGGGCGGAGAAAAAATAAAAACAAGGCTGGGGAGGGAGAGGGGGTTCAGGGCAGGCAGAGCCTCGGCTGGCTGGCTTCTGTCCATATGAAAGATGGAAGATGATCCCTTATCTGGCTTCTCTCCCTGGGCTGACCGACCGACCGACCGACCGACCGACAGGCAGGCAGCTTGTTGTGGATGGTTGGCCCAGACTTGCAGACACAGAGGTAGCCGGGAGGGAGGGGCTGTTGACTGACCTCTGTGACCTGACCCTGGGAACTTCAACCTCCCCCAAACACACTCTGACAGGGTAGGCCTGGGGGGCCTGGGGGGGGGGGGGAAGCTATCACCTGGCTGCTTCCTCCCTGCATCTGTCTCTCTCTACATCTCTAGACCACTGTCTACTATAGTACCTCTCTGTTCATTCAGCTTGGCTGGAGCTGCTCTCCTTTCCACTAATCCACTCTCCACTGTGTTCAGACCATAAGGTAGTGATTGGTACCAGTGTCCACTGTGTTCAGACCATAAGGTAATGATTGGTACCAGAGTGTCCACTGTGTTCAGACCATAAGGTAGTGATTGGTACCAGTGTCCACTGTGTTCAGACCATAAGGTAGTGATTGGTACCAGAGTGTCCAGTGTGTTCAGACCATAAGGTAGTGATTGGTACCAGAGTGTCCACTGTGTTCAGACCATAAGGTAGTGATTGGTACCAGAGTGTCCAGTGTGTTCAGACCATAAGGTAGTGATTGGTACCAGAGTGTCCACTGTGTTCAGACCATAAGGTAGTGATTGGTACCAGAGTGTCCAGTGTGTTCAGACCAATCACTACTGTGACCTGTATGCTCTCGTTGACTGGCCCTCGCTTCATACTCGCCGCCAAACCCACTGGCTCCAGGTCATTTATAGGTCTTTGCTAGGTAAAGCCCCATCTTATCTCAGCTCACTGGTCACCATAGCAGCACCCACCCGTAGCACGCGCTCCAGCGGGTGTATCTCACTGGTCATCCCCAAAGCCAATTCCTCCTTTGGCTGCATTTCCTTCCAGTTCTCTGCTGCCAATGACTGGAACGAACTGCAAAAATCACTGAAGCTGGAGACTCATATCTCCCTCACTAGCTTTAAGCACCAGTTGTCAGAGCAGCTCACAGATCACTGCACCTGTACATAGCCCATCTGTAAATAGCCCATCCAACTACCTCATCCCCATAGTGTATTTATTTATTTATCTTGCTCCTTTGCACCCCAGTATATCTACTTGAACATTCCCAGTATCTCTACTTGCACATCTTCTGCACATCTATCACTCCAGTGTTTAATTGGTATATTGTAATTACTTCGCCACTATGGCCTATTTATTGCCTTACCTCCCTTATCTTACCTCATTTGCACACACTGTATATAGACTTTTTCTACTGTATTATTGACTGTATGTTTGTTTATTCTATGTGTAATTCTGTGTTATTGTATGTGTAGAACTGCTTTGCTTTATCTTGGCCAGGTCGCAGTTGTAAATGAGAACTTGTTCTCAACTAGCCTACCTGGTTAAATAAAGGTGAAATAAAATTCAAATAAGGTAGTGATTGGTACCAGTGTCCACTGTGCAGCTAGTAGTACAGTACATACAAATTAGAAATTGGTGGTGCTGTGCAGTTTGTGTAGGCTCAACTCCGAAAATCTAATTTTATTTTGACACCTTTCTAAACCTTGGACTAGTAAACCTGATAAATCATCCACAATAATTAATCCCCAGTCAGTCAGGCTGTCTTCAAACAGCATGCTAAATCTTACAAAGAGGATAAGAGACACGTGAGCGTTACAGCCATCAGCAAAAGGTGTGACTGGTGTTGTCAGACATTATTAGTCATACCCAGCTTCATTTAGGGACTTTTAGCGCCTGATGCACCAAAGCACATCGGCCAGTCAACGGTTCTCTCTCTTTTTAAACACATGCGCAAGCATGCACACACAACCTCTGATAAAACAGGAAAACACATTACCAATATGGTCTTCTTAATACAAACAACCTAGCTAGGCTCAGCACCTTCAAAATTCAAACAAATAAAAACTACAGCCCTAACATAGCCCCTCCACTGAATCTAAAAGGAATCATAAGGATGTATTTAAATGTGCTCCAATTAGAACCTTCAAACAGCTATCTATGAATGGACATTCTAAATGAACGGCCAATTAGAAGAGCTTATTTATCATCATTAAGCCAGGCCATTGTTCTCGTCATCTCCAAGTCTGTGGTTACAATCAGAATGTCTTGTCATACTGTAATACATGGCCACTGACTGATTAGACGTTCCCTGGATTCATTAGCAAGTCGGGAGGTTGAAACCTGAGTGAAAACATTATAACCTCAACAGGCCAGCAGGTAAAATAGAGACTGGATGTGAATGATAAAAGATTTGGCTCACAATGTCGAAGGATAAAAACGTTAAATAAATAAATATATATATATATACACACACACATACATATACATACACACACACACACACACACACACACACACACACACACACACACACACACACACACACACACACACACACACACACACACACACACACACACACACACACACACACACACACACACACACACACAGTATATATAAATAATTAATGATGCTCTACAATGATTGTTTTCCTTTGAATGGACTGCGATGGACTGTTTCTTTGTCAGAAACCAACCACTCATTTCAGCGTGAGGAGAAGAGAACACTTGGTAAAGTTGTACAAATCGAGTCATCACCATCATCACCACGTTGGCCCACTTTTCACCAAAAACGACTATAGTGGAGCAGTGCAACATAGACAACCTGCGATTGACATTTTCTTAAGACAGAATAAACAATCTGTTCGTTCTCAGGTGTGCTGATCTTCCTCTTGTTTTTGTTGTTTTCTTCCCCCTATTCCCTCCATTTTCCCTTGTCGATTGCAGGAAGATCAAAGCGCCGCCACCGGAAGAATCTGAATATTTCAGGTGAGGAGAGATGGCTGCGTTTCACACCACCTGTGTAGCGCTAGCGCTGAGAGACTAGTCCCTCCTCTCTCTCTCACACTCTGTTCCAGGGGCCCCTGGGGGTCCGGCGACATGAACCAGGCCACCTGTCTGAGAGAAAGAGGCTCCTTTATTCTCTCTCACCCCATCTCCCTCTCTCCCAGAAATAAATGTATTTAAATAGAACGGTGAGAGTGGGAATACAACCTGGGCTGACAACAAGCGGTGGAAAGCTTCGAGTGCTGCTGTCAAAGGCTGCGAGACCCAGCAGACAAGTTATCATACTGTGAAATGTGAACAGCCATTTGTAATGACAATTTACACATGAATGGGATTTCTTTGTGAGATTTGCAATAGGAAAACTATTTATAGACTTGCGATAGCATGGTAGATTGCTTTGGTGAACACAGTAACTTTCATCATGTAGGCCTAAATGAAAATAACTTCCTGTATCAAAGGAAATACTGGAAAAAGAGCCACCCAGTGCAGCTTAATCTTCAGTACATACTGTACAGTACTGTACTGATCTCAGGGAGGGCAAAGTGTTTTTTTGTAAGATGCTGCACATCCCCAGAGCAGCCATTTCTGACTCACAGCAAATTTAAAAAATCTCTGACGTCCAGACTAGTCTTAACAGTTTGTTTTAGCTGCTCTTCTTCAAGGGGCGTATGTGTGTACTTGTGTATGTCTGTGTGTGCCCGTGTGCGTGTGTATATACACTGAGTGTACAAAACATTAGGAACACCTGCTCTTTCAATGACATAGACTGACCAGGTGAATCCAGGTGAAAGCTATGATCCCTTACTGACGTCACTTGTTAAATCCACTTCAATCAATGTAGATGAAGGAGAGGAGACAGGTTAAAGAAGGATATTTAAGCCTTGAGACGTGGATTATGTACAGTATGTGTGTACATAATCCATAATCCATTCAAAGGCTGAATGGACAAGACAAAAGATTTAAGTGCCTTTGAACTGGGTATGGTAGTAGGTGTCAGGCGCACCGGTTTCAGTGTGTCAAGAACTGCAACGTTGCTGGCTTTTTCACACTCAACAGTTTCCCGTGTGTATCAAGAATGGTTCACCACCCAAAGGACATCCAGCCAACTTGACCCAACTGTGGGAAGCATTGGAGTCAACATGGGCCACTTTTTCCACCTTGTGGAACACTTTAGTCACCTTGTAGAGTCCATGCCCTGACGAATTGAGGATGTTCTGAGTGCAAAAGGGGGTTTTAAATCAATATCAGGAAGGAGTTCCTAATGTGTTGTCCACTCAGTGTATGTATGTATGTATGTATGTATGTATGTATGTATGTATGTATGTATGTATGTATGTATGTATGTATGTATGTATGTATGTATGTATGTATGTATGTATGTATGTATGTATGTATGTATGTATGTATGTACAGTGGGGAGAACAAGTATTTGATACACTGCCGATTTTGCAGGTTTTCCTACTTACAAAGCATGTAGAGGTCTGTAATTTTTATCATAGGTACACTTCAACTGTGAGAGACGGAATCTAAAACAAAAATCCAGAAAATCACATTGTATGATTTTTAAGTAATTAATTTGCATTGTATTGCATGACATAAGTATTTGATCACCTACCAACCAGTAAGAATTCCGGCTCTCACAGACCTGTTAGTTTTTCTTTAAGAAGCCCTCCTGTTCTCCACTCATTACCTGTATTAACTGCACCTGTTTGAACTCGTTACCTGTATAAAAGACACCTGTCCACAACCTCAATCAAACAGACTCCAACCTCTCCACAATGGCCAAGACCAGAGAGCTGTGTAAGGACATCAGGGATAAAATTGTAAACCTGCACAAGGCTGGGATGGGCTACAGGACAATAGGCAAGCAGCTTGGTGAGAAGGCAACAACTGTTGGCGCAATTATTAGAAAATGGAAGAAGTTCAAGATGATGGTCAATCACCCTCGGTCTGGGGCTCCATGCAAGATCTCACCTCGTGGGGCATCAATGATCATGAGGAAGGTGAGGGATCAGCCAGAACTACACGGCAGGACCTGGTCAATGACCTGAAGAGAGCTGGGACCACAGTCTCAAAGAAAACCATTAGTAACACACTACGCCGTCATGGATTAAAATCCTGCAGCGCACGCAAGGTCCCCCTGCTCAAGCCAGCGCATGTCCAGGCCCGTCTGAAGTTTGCCAATGACCATCTGGATGATCCAGAGGAGGAATGGGAGAAGGTCATGTGGTCTGTTGAGACAAAAATAGAGCTTTTTGGTCTAAACTTCACTCGCCGTGTTTGGAGGAAGAAGAAGGATGAGTACAACCCCAAGATCACCATCCCAACCGTGAAGCATGGAGGTGGAAACATCATTCTTTTGGGATGCTTTTCTGCAAAGGGGACAGGACGACTGCACCGTATTGAGGGGAAGATGGATGGGGCCATGTATCGCGAGATCTTGGCCAACAACCTCCTTCCCTCAGTAAGAGCATTGAAGATGGGTCGTGGCTGGGTCTTCCAGCATGACAACGACCCGAAACACACAGCCAGGGCAACTAAGGAGTGGCTCCGTAAGAAGCATCTCAAGGTCCTGGAGTGGCCTAGCCAGTCTCCAGACCTGAACCCAATAGAAAATCTTTGGAGGGAGCTGAAAGTCCATATTGCCCAGCGACAGCCCCGAAACCTGAAGGATCTGGAGAAGGTCTGTATGGAGGAGTGGGCCAAAATCCCTGCTGCAGTGTGTGCAAACCTGGTCAAGAACTACAGGAAACGTATGATCTCTGTAATTGCAAACAAAGGTTTCTGTACCAAATATTAAGTTCTGCTTTTCTGATGTATCAAATACTTATGTCATGCAATAAAATGCAAATTAATTACTTAAAAATCATACAATGTGATTTTCTGGATTTTTGTTTTAGATTCCGTCTCTCACAGTTGAAGTGTACCTATGATAAAAATTACAGACCTCTACATGCTTTGTAAGTAGGAAAACCTGCGAAATCGGCAGTGTATCAAATACTTGTTCTCCCCACTGTATGTATGTATGTATGTATGTATGTATGTGTGTGTGTGTGTGTGTGTGTGTGTGTATGTGTGTACTGTGTGTGTGTGCAGGGGGGTGTGGATTGGGTTCCACACAGTCAGTTCCCAGCCATGTCTCTCAAAAGGGCCGTAAAGTCTTTACAGCAAATTCTTTACATTCATCTGTGTCATAGCACTCGGCACACATTAGGCGTTTACACGGGAGAAAACACAATCTATTTGATGCTACACTGCCCACACGTCCAGAACCCTCCTCCCCACACTGGAGATTCACAGTGGTTAACTTCCATTTCATATTCCAAACAGGCAGACAGGCAAGTGGAGGGAATGGACTCCATCTTGCTGTAAATCAGCATTTAAACACCCAGCTAAATGTAATGTGGAGAGAGTCAACAAGAGAACACGTATTACCCTGCTGAAGATATTTGTTTTTATTTACTCTGGAATGTGCAATAGATTTTTTGTCTTCCCCTAACGATGTATGCAAACAGTGAACCGAAAAAGTCACACTTAATTATTTTCACACTTCACCCCCATCTGTCCCTCTCTATCTTTTTAATATCATCAGTGCTCATGTGAGCAAGTGCAGGTTAATCTAGGGAGCGGGTCAGAGGCAGCCAGCGCTTTGTAAATGTCAGCAGGGAGATCTGGGCTGCTCTCATTACCACACTAAACCCACATGCCTGTCGGCTCCACGATGGATGTATGACTTGGAGGTGTCTTTCCCCCACTCTTTACCGCCATCGCAGGGTCGCCCCTCCATCACAGGAAACCTTATTAATCAATCGATTTATCGCCATAAATCAGGCCATAGCTTTGATTGTATCAGCAAGTCACACAATCAATCAATTAGTCCAGCTCTAGCAGACCAATTTGCCTAAAGAAAGATGAATGTCTCTCATCCATTTAACTGTCCGTTTACCCATCAAACACCGGGGCTGTTGACCCAACATGCGTCTTCTTATAGATTTTTACAGATTAAACTTGCCCTCTTCATTTGTGCTGAGGTATGTTCTCTGTTCTTCTTTATGGCGAAGCCAAACATCATCATCATCACAGCAGAGGACAAAAATGCCCTATTTTCAAGAAGCAATTATTGTTATTACTGTAAATTGGACCAGTCAGTTAATAGTCAACAAGTAAATTAACCAGCAGCATCACTGTAGACATTGCCATTAGCCGTACCCAGCCTGAGTAAAATAAATTGACCTTCACAATGTCTCAGACAAATCATGTATATCATCACATAATCCTGCCAAGGTTGAGATGAAAGCAGGAGGGAGGTGTTGAAGGTAAATGATAGACGAGTGAATTCGGAAGAAGATAAGTATAATAACATATTTGTTTCATATTTCATTCCAACTGTGAATTCCAATACACAATGTGACACAAACTGCCATGGTCCACTGGCTCCCATCTGCAACTGAGTGTCAGGATGTCTCCTATGATATGCTGGAAACTTTAGGGACGACAAACTGACAATAACAACTAGAGCACGACAGAGCGGGCTGCCTCTCCCAGCGCCTCAGCAGGCTTCTCGGTGGAGTACGCCAGGCAGCCAGGCCGTAGAACCGTAGAGGAGAGGAAGGAACACCAACCCTGGTCCCTGGGGAGAACGTCTGTGGTGGGATTATAGCATGACGAGGTCTGGTTCTGCTTCACACTCCCAGACCTTGACATCTGCCTCTCTGCCTGCTGCCTGGAGCACTGTGGGGGCTGGAGCACCAGAACACCTTGTCCCTGTAGATATAGAGTTCTGCCCAATCTCCTAGGCTCCACCATGTAATTAGAGATAAAGACACAGGGCCAGGGTACTCAACCCAAACTCTGCTAACTTCACACTACACTGCCCACCTATAGCCTCCCAAAGGACAACTGCCCATCCCAGCTCTACCATCTATAAGCCACCTGTGAATAACCACCCACAACCCTATTATGTATGACTAAGTACACATCCAGAAGCTTCCCATACACAACAGAAACATCCCAAAACACCATTACAAAATACTGTAGAACGGAGGACCACAACCAGGGTCATGATGGCAGACAGAGAAGATGGCAAACTTCCCTGCAGACTTATTTAAGAGGAGCTTTCTCTTTCTAAAATCCTCATCTCTACACTTCACACAATAACTACACTTCACACAATAACTACACTTCACACAATAACTACACTTCACACAATACCTACACTTCACACAATAACTACACTTCACACAATAACTACACTTCACACAATAACTACACTTCACACAATAACTACACTTCATTGGTATTTCCTTCATAGCATCTCCTCCCAAATCAGAACCTCTTCCAGGCAACTAGGAAGAACATTTGGAAAATAATGCATGGGAAGAAACCTGACTATATTCAAGTAACAGAAAATTATACTAGCAAGAGATCCATTATTCATTTCAGATACATTTTTCATTTAGGAGCAGGGTGGATATGAGCAATGATAAATGCATCGCCCAGGATGCAATTTGTATGTAAAATAACAGAAGATTAAAGAATATGTTTTAAGTGCAAATGTAGTTTGTTGCCATTTAAGGGGAAAATGCATTCCTGGAAAACAATATAAGACTTGAGCCTATGACATTGGCTCATAAAATCACTTAGCCTATTACTAGGTCCTTCACCAGTCCCTGTAATGGGTCACAATGACAGCACAATAAGTCTCTCAAATGATGAACGAGCAGGCTAGAGTGGGTTTTCATTCATACAGTATTTTTGGCAGACCCTTTGGAAATGCAGGGTAAGAAAACTGAATAAAAAGACTAATTCAATACACACCTAACTAGGCAGCACATTTCTTGACACACACGGACATGCATTCACACAGACATATGTGCAGAAGTGCACTCACGCACGCACCCACACACGCACCCACTTGTACACACACACACACACACACGCACCCACACCCACTTGTACACACACACACACACACACACACACACACACACACACACACACACACACACACACACACACACACACACACACACACACACACACACACACACACACACACACACACACACACACAAACTTGCCTGCCAGGCATCTACATGTACCTCTCAGGACTGGCTCTCTCTTCATCAGCTTCACTCAGTGCACACTGTTTCAATTCACTGCTTCTCAAAGACACACAAAAAGCCTTTCCCTCCATTCAGAGCAAACCCACCAAACCAAAATTGGTTCTGTGAAAGTTCTCAGAACATTTGTTACGTTGCGGCAAATGTTCTCATAACACAACATTGTAGAATCATCCGCACAACTACACAATTGTGCAGTTGTGCGGATGATTCTAAAATGTTTCTTTTAGGGTGCAAAAACATTCACCTGATGTTACAAGAACGTTCCTAGAACCCATTTCATCTGTTCTTTAAAAGTTTCCCAGAATCTTTCGTTGTGGGAACAGTCTTGCGGGAATATTGTGGGGACATCCCAAAAGATATGTTCCCACAACACAAAAACTGTCCAGTTGTGCGGATGATTCTACAATGTTTATTTTAGGGTAAAAAAAATATTCACCTGATGTTACAAGAATGTTCACAGAAACATTAAAACTGTCCGGGTGTGCTGAAATTCAGATAATGTTTGTATCAGGGTGCACAAAATATTCCTAAAATATTGCAAGAATGTTGACAGAACAGCCTTTCTGAGTTCTTTAAAAGCTTCCCGGAACATTTCATTAGGTTGTGGGAACAGTATGGGTGCATTACAAGAGATAGGTTCCCAAAACACAGAATATGCTCAGTTGTGATGACATTCATACAATGTTTAAAAATTAAGTTGCACAAGACATTCCAATAATATTGTAAGAATGTTGACAGAACACCTGGTATAAGTTCTTTAAAAGGTTCCCAGAACATTTAATTAAGTTATGGGAGTTGTTAGGGATGTTGTAAGAATATTCTTGTTTGTATTGCACAGAACAATCCCACAATGTTGCACATTGTTACACAATTTCCAAATAAGTCCGTTTTTATGACATTCATAGCATATGTGTTTTAGGTTTAACATTTGAGGACAGTGTTGTAGCTGATCTAGGACACATTGTATTTTAATTTCATTCACAGGACATTTTTAACAGCATTTGAATCATACAAATACACCTATATTTGTACACTTCATATGTTGACAATCTCCACATGTGAGCTTTGAACCTGCAATGTTTGGTTCCTAGGCCAGGTATTTTATACTATGCACCACCAGGGAAGCTCTATGACATCTTCTTTTTTCAGTATATAACCATGGCAGTATGTTCTATTAGGAATTCCATGCTTCCTGGTAACTAGGTTAATCACCATCACTTCACCCATCCTGTTTATATGCTGCATACTTCCTGGTAACTAGGTTATTCACCATCACTTCACCCATCCTGTTTATATGCTGCATACTTCCTGGTAACTAGGTTATTCACCATCACTTCACCCATCCTGTTTATATGCTGCATACTTCCTGGTAACTAGGTTATTCACCATCACTTCACCCATCCTGTTTATATGCTGCATACTTCCTGGTAACTGGGTTATTCACCATCACTTCACCCATCCTGTTTATATGCTGCATACTTCTGCACCCACATTTACAAAGTAGCCAAGACTATGAGTGCTGATCTAGGATCAGTTTTGCTTTTCAGATCATGAAAAATAAGACAGGAGGACCATATCAAGTGTCTCAAAGTAGTTATTATATATGATTTTTTACAGTTAGTCTAAATTCTGCATTTCTCACTGGATTTATACATTTGGATGAAATAAAGACATTTCTTTTAGTAGATTATATCTGAGCATCCATTCCACCGTTTTTTTTCATAAGAAAATGGTTAAAGAATGTGTGTATTTTATGATTTTCTTTCTTCATCACGTGTTGACAGTCTTATGAATTTTAATTTTAGTTGGATAGAGCTTCCTTTAAATAACTTGTATTATTGTTTATTCATATGCTTCTTAAATACATACTCAGAACCTTCAAACAAACAAAAGAATTCTACCTTTTCTCAATTTCAATCAAAACACAAAGTGCCTTTAGAAAGTATTCACACCCCTTGACTTTTAACAAAATGTTGTTGTGTTACAGCCTGAATTTAAAATAGATTCAATTGAGATTGTGTCGTTTTCCTACACGAAAGACTCATAAGGTCAAAATGGAATTATGTTTTTCAAATGTGAACAAATTAATAAAAATTGAAAAGTGGAAATGTTCAACCCCTTTATTATGGCAAGCCCAAATAAGTTCAGGAGTAGAATGTGCTTAAGAAGTCACATAATAAGTTGCATGGATTCATTCTGTGTGCAATAATAGTGTTTAACATGATTTTTGAATGACAACCTCATCTCTGTACTCTGTACACACAAACAATTATCTGTAAGGTCCCTCAGTCAAGCAGTGAATTTCAAACAGAGATTCAACCACAAAGACCAGGGACATTTTCCAATGCCTCTCAAAGAAGGGCACCTTTTAGTAGATATACACTACCGGTCAAAAGTTTTAAAACACTTACTCATTCAAGGGCTTTTCTTTATTTTTACTATCAAAACTATGAAATAACACATATGGAATCATGTAGTAACCAAAAAAGTGTTAAACAAATCAAAATACCAGTAAGAAGAAGAGACTTGCCTGGGCCAAGAAACATGAGCAATGAACATTAGACCAGTGGAAATTTCTCCTGTGGTCTGGAGTCCAAATTGGAGATTTTTGGTTCCAACAGCCGTGTCTTTGTGGTGTGGGTGAATGGATGATCTCTGCATGTGTATTTCCCACCGTAAAGCACGGAGGAGGAGGTGTTATCGTGTGGAGGTGCTTTGCTGGTGACACTGTCTGTGATTTATTTAGAATTCAAGGCACACTTAACCAGCATGGCTACCACAGCATTCTGCAGTGATACGCCATCCCATTTGGTTTGTGCTTAGTGGGACTATCAGTTGTTTTTCAACAAAACAATGACCCAACACACCTCCAGGCTGTGTAAGGGTTATTTGACCAAGAAGGAGAGTGATGGAGTGCTGCATCAGATGACCTGGCCTCCACAATCGCCCAACCTCAACCAAATTGAGATGGTTTTGGATGAGTCGGACCGCAGAGTGAAGGAAAAGCAGCCAACAAGTGCTCAGCATATGTGGGAACTCCTTCAAGACTGTTGGAAAAGCATTCCAGGTGAAGCTAGTTGAGAGAATGCCAAGAATGTGCAAAGCTGTCATCAAAGCAAAGGGTGGCTATTTGAAGTATCTTAAAAATAAAATATATTTGGATTTGTTTAAGACTTTTTTTGGTTACTACATGATTCCATGTGTTATTTTATAGTTTTGATGTCTTCACTATTATTCTACAATGTGGATAATAATAAAAATAAAGAAAAACCCTTGAATGAGTAGGTGTTCTAAAACTTTTGACTAGTAGTGTATATATATATATTTTTTTAAATCAGACATTTAATATCTGTTTTTTTCAATGCACCCAGTCACTACAAAGATACAGGTGTCCTTCCTAACTAATTTGTCGGAAACCGCTCATGGATTTCACCATAAGGGAAATGGTGACTTTAAAACAGTTACGGAGTTTACTATTTGTGATAGGAGAAAACTGAGGATTGATCAACAACACTGTAGTTACTCCACAATACTAACCTAAATGACAGAGTGAAATGAAGGAAGCCTGTACAGAATACAAAATATTCCAAAAATATGCTGTTTGCAATAAGGCACTAAAATAAAACTACAAAAAATGTGGCAAAGAAATTACCTTTATGTCCTGAATACAAAGTGTTATGTTTGGGGAAATCCAACACAACAAATCACTGAGTACCAGTCTTCATATTTTCAAGCATGGTGGTGGCTGATTCATGTTATGGGTCTACTTGTCATCGGCAAGGACTAGGGAGTTTTTTTTACCATAAAAAAACTTGGAATAGAGCTAAGCACAGGCAAACTCCTAGAGGAAAACCTGATTGAGTCTGCTTTCCAACAGACACTGTGAGACAAATTCACCTTTCAGAGAACATTTGCCGGGACCTAATGAATGTTCTGGGAACTTTCACGGAACCAGTTTTGTTTTGATGGGAAAACATTAGTGGTACATTGTGTTATTACATTACCTGGAAACCTAATGAGAACTTTTGGGGAATGTTCTGTGGTGGTTGTTACAGATCCTGTGCACAACATTTTAATGAATGTAAGGAGAACAATCCAAGGATATTTCATTTAAAACATTTTCCTTTGAACGTTTTTGTTATGTTATCATTCTAATGTTAGATAAAACAAGAACTTATTGGGAATCTTAGCTAATGTTCTGAGAATGTTACCGGTTTGCTAAGAAGAGATTGAATGCAGCTTCGGGAACACAAGACATGCCCACCACAGAGCATGTGATACAGCTCGTTACTGGGCACACAGAGTGGAGAGAGCAGGGGCCAGGTATGTACATCAACAACTCCATCACTCAGTCGTCACACAACCTTTTACACTTCTCAAAACATTCAGGTTGCTATTTAGCTCCTGTTTTGAATACTACATGCAATATCGAAAATCAAGATACAATCCTGACATAGAAACTGTCTGAGGGCTACCTGAGGAAACATTCACAGTAGCAGGCCCCAAACAAAACACACACATGCATGTTACATTTACAGGTCATGAAATGTAGCTGCTTTGTTAACAGTTCTCGACCCAACAACCAAACAGAGATTGAGCCATTAGCAGACTGTCCCCAATCAGAGGAAAGGGAAGGGAAGGGGGATAAAATCTATTTCGGTCAGCGACATTGATCTCCCACACTACAACATGGCTCTGGGGGTCAGGGCTGTGTGTGTGTTTGTTAGAGAGAGTGTGTTTGGAATGTAGGATTGGGGAAGAAAGGTATTGTGACCTGCAAACAGTCTTGTGAACCCTCCCTAAACCTTGAGGCTATCGCATGACCTGAGGCAAAGCATTACTGACATTAAAAAGGCCTGAACTTCTCAGCATTGGAGTTTCAAACACGTAATCAATGGGGCCACATGTGCACACATTTTCTGCACCGCCAGTAGAACGCTCTTTCTCCCCCTACAACACAACGTTGCAGCCTGTTTTCCGCTGTGTGTTCATGTTAATGTCAGCAATAATGAAGACCTGAAGCACGCGAAGTGGAGACAGGAGCTCGGTTGGAAACATAAACAGTGGAAAATCAGGAGAAAGACCAGGATGTGAAAAACCTGTCAGATTCTCTGTCTCTGCTACAGCACAATCGGCTCAGACTGGGAGGGGAACAAATGGCCTAATTCACACTGGGTGTGTGAGTGCCTCTGCTGTCTAGCACTGTGAGCGGGGAATTAGATCTATGGTTTGTAGCCTTCATCCCTTTCCAGACAGACTTGTTCCGGCTCAGAGGCGCTGCCTAATCCGCACCTCTCTCCCGCTTGCGCTCCTGGAAAATGACTTCACACAGCTGCCTCAAACGGCCAACATAGCAATTCTCGTATGACTGAACTCCAAAAAAACACCTCAGCAGACCTCCCATAGCTCATTTAACATACCAATCCCTCAAATGCCCCCCCACCTCTGGAAGGAAACAAAAAGGAAAACAACAACAGCCCCTCTTGATCATTTAAGGGCCCTTTTCTCTGGTGAACTGTCAGAATCAGCAATACTGGGTGAGTAATGCCTGTGGACATACTGTACCTACCCCCAATAGTAGGTGATGAAGGAAAGACATAGCTTCACCCAATAGTACATGGTTTAGGGCTAGACATACACTGAGTGTACAAAACATTAGGAACACCTACTCTTTCCATGACATAGACTGACCAGGTGAATCCAGGTGAAAGTTATGATCCCCTATGGATGTCACTTGTTAAATCCACTTCTGTCAGTGTAGATGAACGAGAGGAGACAGGTTAAAGGCGGATTTTTAAGCCTTGAGACAATTGAGATATGGATTGTGTATGGTGTGCCATTCAGAGGGTGAATGGGCAAGACAAAATATTTACAGTGCATTCGGGAAAGTATTCACATTTTGTTATGTTACAGCCTTATTCTAAAATGGATAAAATAACACATAATCCTCATCAATCTACACACAATACCCCATAATCAAAGCGAAAACAGGTTAATACATTTTTGCACATTTACAAATAAAAAAACAGAAATACCTTATTTACATTAGTAATCAGACCCTTTGCTATGAGACTCGAAATTGAGCTCAGGTGCATCTTGTTTCCATTGATCCTCATCAAAAAATGTCTGCAGCATTGAAGGTCCCCAAGAGCACAGTGGCCTCAATCATTCTTAAATAGAAGAAGTTCTTCCTAGAACTGTCCGCCCGGCCAAACCGAGCAATCGGGGGTGAAGGGCCTTGATCAGGGAGGTGATCAAGAACCCGATGGTCACTCTGACAGAGCTCTGGAGTTCGTCTGTGGAGATGGGAGAACCTTCCAGAAGGACAACCATCTCTGCAGCACTCCACCAATCAGGCCTTTATGGTAGAGTGGCCAGACGGAAGCACCTCCTCAGCAAAAAGGCACATGACAGCCTGCTTGGAGTTTGCCAAAATGAACCTAAGACTCTCAGACCATGAGAAACAACATTCTCTGGTCTGATGAAACCAAGATTGAACTCTGGCCTGAATGCTAAGCGTTACGTCTGGAAGAAACCTGGCACCATCCCTATGGTGAAGCATGGTGGTGGCCGCATAATACTGTGGGGAGGTTTTTCAGTGGCAGGGAGACTAGTCAGGATCGAGGGAAAGATGAACAGAGCAAAGTACAGAGATTATTGATGAAAACCTGCTTCAGAGCGTTCAGGACCTCAGACTGGGGTAAAGGTTCACCTTCCAATAGAACTACGACCCTAAGCACACAGCCAAGACAACGCATGAGTGGCTTCGGGACAAGTCTCTGAATGTCCTTGAGTGGCCCAGCCAGAGCCTGGACTTGAACCCGATCGAACATCTCTGGAGAGACCTGAAAAAAGCTGTGCAGCGACGCTCCCCATCCAACCTGACAGAGCTTGAGAGGATCTGCGAAGAAGAATGGGAGAAACTCCCCAAGTACAGGTGTGCCAAGCTTGTAGTGTAATACCCAAGAAGACTCGAGGCTGTAATCGCTGAAAAAGGTGCTTCAACAGAGTACTGAGTAAAGGTTCTGAATACTTATGTAAATGTTATATATATTTTATACATTTGCAAAATATAACAACTTTTTTTGCTTTGTCATTATGGGGTATTGTGTGTAGGTTGATGAGGTAAAAAAACGATTTAATCCATTTAAGAATAAGGCTGTAAAGTAACAAAATGTGGAAAAAGTCAAGGGGTCTGAATACTTCCGAATGCATTGTAAGTACCTTTGAACAGGGTATGGTAGTAGGTGCCAGGCGCACCGGTTTGAGTGTGTCAAGAACTGCAACGCTGCTGGGTTTTTCCCACTCAACAGTTTCCCATGTGTATCAAGAATGGTCCACCACCCAAAGGACTCCATCCAGCCAAATTGACACAACTGTGGGAAGCATTGGAGTCAACATGGGCCAGCATCCCTGTGTAATGCTCTCGACACCTTGTAGAGTCCATGCCCCGACGAATTGAGGCTGTTCAGGGCAGAAGAGGATGCAACCACCATACTGAATCATCATACTCAGGTGAGAGAGGACTACTTTGATGACACGTCACACTAATACTATCTGAGATGCCCTTGGAAGGAGGTTGGGTCACATGAAGTTTAATAATGAGCCAATCTTGTTCCGTGGTAAGACTTCTGTTGCTGGGAATTGCTCTGTCTCTATCTTGTTCCCAACACTCGTCCAGGGGGATGAAGACAGGTTGACTTTTGTCCCATGACAATATCAAGACCAGGCTCCCCTCCTCTCTGGGAACACCAGGCACAGCAAGTTCTCACATCAAACCTGTCTATTGGGCTGAAAGTTTCTGTTAGTTTTTATCAATGAAAAGGGACAAGCAAGATAGTGATGACTGGAGGGGGGGATCGGAGGAACACTGGTCCATTTGGGTCATTCAGGGTAAGTCAGTGTAGTGGCAAGGCACTCAGACAAACACTTGAGTACAGAAGACGGGAAACTGTGAGAGCTCCTTCACACGCCCTTGAATACCCACAATGCTCCATGAATACCCACCTAAAAGAATGTGTTTCAAAGCCCTGCACTTATTCACCTGCTCTTGTGCTTACTCAGAATAGGATGTTGAGGGAAGGAGTAGAGAAGGAATAGTAAGGGGAAGAATGAAAAGGGGAAATTCAAATGGCTAGGACTGATTGTACACTGAACAAAAATATAAAACGCAACATGTAATGTTTTGGTCACGTGTTTCATGAGCTACAATAAAAGATCCCAGAAAAGCTGCATATGCATAAAAAGCTTATTTGTCTCAAATTTTGTGCACAAATGTGTTTACATCCCTGTTAGTAAGCATATCTCCTTTACCAAGATAATCCATCCACCTGACAGGTGTGGCATATCAAGAAGCTGATTAAACGGCATGACCATTACACAGGTGCACCTTGTGCTGGGGACAATAAAAGGCCACTCTAAAATGTGCAGTTTTGTCACACAACACAATGCCACAGATGTCTCAAGTTTTGAGGGAGAATGCAATTGGCATGCTGACTGCAAGAATGTTTGCCAGAGCTGTTGCCAGAGAATGGAATGCTCATTTCTTTACCATAAGCCCCCTTCAGCATAGTTTTAGAGAATTTGGCAGTACGTCCAACCAGCCTCAGAAACGCAGACCACATGTAAGGCGTTGTGTGGGCGAGCGGTTTGCTGATGTCAACATTGGGAATAGAGTGCCCCATGGTGGTGGTAGGGTTATGGTATGCGCAGGCATAAGCTATGGACAACGAACAATTGCATTTTATCGATGGTAATTTGAATGCACAGAGATACCGTGACGAGATCCTGAGGCCCATTGTTGTGCCATTCATCCACTGCCATCACGTCATGTTTCAGCATGATAATGCACAGGATGTACACACATCCTGAAAGCTGAAAATGTCCCAGTTCTTCCATGGCCTGCATACTCACCAGACTTGTCACCCATTGAGCATGTTTGGGATGCTCTGGATCGATGTGTCCAACAGCATGTTTAAGTTCCTGCTAATATCCAGCAACTTCGCACAGCCATTGAAGAGGAGTGGGACAACATTCCACAGGTCACAATCAATAGCCTGATCAAATCTATGCGAAGAAGATGTGTCGCGCTCCATGAGGCAAATGGTGGTCACACCCGATACTGAGTGGTTTTCTGATCCACGCCACAACTTTTTTTGAAAGGTATATGTGACCAACAGATGCATATCTGTATTCCCAGTCATGTGACATCCATAGATTAAGGCCTAATGAATTTATTTCAATTGACTGATTTCCTTATATGAACTGTAAAATATTTGAAATTGTTGCATGTTGCGTTTATATTTTTGTTCAGTACAAATGGACAATATCTGAGTTTGGGCCATTATCGTCTAGACCCTGCAAGCCCTTGGATCACTGGTGTAAAATGACATAACATGTATATGTCAATGTAGCCCACCAGTGAACAGAGGGACTGACCTGTAGAATTCAAGGTCTGAGATCACTTAGCAGATGTTCTGACTACGACCAGACGGCAGCAGTCAGCTGATGTTCTGACTACGACCAGACGGCAGCAGTCAGCTGATGTTCTGACTACGACCAGACGGCAGCAGTCAGCTGATGTTCTGACTACGACCAGACGGCAGCAGTCAGCTGATGTTCTGACTACGACCAGACGGCAGCAGTCAGCTGATGTTCTGACTACGACCAGACGGCAGCACGCTGAAAAAAACAAACATAACTTTTGAACTTCCCAAGAACTCCTGCAGCATCAACAGTGAAATACAAGAGAGATACAATATTAAAATGGAAGGGAAATCATTCAAACCTGAGATGCCGTGGTAAAGAGGAGAGAGAGAGAGGTGATTTATCCTCTTCACGGCCTTTTGACACTAAATTAAACTGTTGAGTCCATTCCCCCGTGCCAGCTAGTTATCTTTCCGGGCTAATTTAACACTATAATTTACATTCCATATAAAATACATCCTTATGTGGCGCTGTCAAATCCGTACATCATTGGCGGAGAGTGCTCCAGTTTCCAAGAAAAGAACTAAATTAGATCATATTCATGATGCAATTAAACACTTCAGTGGGAATCGATGTAAAACCGATGAGCCCTGAAAACAATGCATATGGCTGAGAACATTAGAACACATTACCTTCCCCTGGATCCCTCGCTCCAGACGCAATTTAAAATCCTCCACCATCCACTCTCCGTCTCTCCAGATTCATAACGCACGGCGATAATAAATGAATTTTTCACAAAATTATTCAACTACTAAATTGCCCATGGTAACTGAATATCAGATGAAAGTGATGTGAATTATTAAGTAGAGAAACTGTTTGTTCTCACCATGGGTGTAATAATCGCCCCAAATGAGGAGGAAAGGGGAGAGAGAGGGGAAGGTTACTGTAAAGGAGGTTTTACAATAAACATTACTGTTGACGTAAAACTGTGAAAACTTTGTCTGCCGCCTGGGCCTCCCGCTGAGACGATGGCATCGACCAATTTCCCTTGGGCGGTAGTGTGGGTTTTCTTATGGATACAGAGATGAGTACATTACCAGCCTCTGCTGCACATACACACACACAGATCTGACAACACACTGGCACACCACTGTAACACCAAGCCAATGTTGCACCAACATCACCACATTTTACATAATCAGACAGACAGATAGACAGACAGCACGGCACAACACAAACAGCAGCACATTGGATCACATCAACTACCTGTCACCGTCTTCTCCGCAGCCATCAACTACAATTTGACTGGACATGTCACAATTGGATTCAGTGGGAAAACAGAGAAATTGTATTTTTTAAATGCCTTTAGCTACAGTAAAAAAAAATACATCTTTAGCACACCTTACACTTTGAGTAGACAGCACTGAAGATTCCATTTCCACACCACCACACCCTCTTTCCCCTGTCAAAAGTTCAAACTTGTTCACAGTAAAAGATGGATCTAATGAAATTCAGAATTTAAGAGGCAGAGGGGGCAGGAGGGCAACAATTTGTAACCATTTCTGACAGAGTGAGTTCGCCTCTCCAACTGAAACAGTAATTATGCTTAATGGTCCTTTAATCTGTCCATCAGGCTGGAGGTGAGCAGCCAGGTTACGCTAAAGTGCTGGGCGCGTCACACCGTGTCAGGGCCCAGCCAGTGGGGTGAAGTCCTTCAGTAGAGACCCCATGAACACTCATCTCACCATGCCAAACCACAGGTCTCTGGGATCCAGGCTGAACTGATAGACACATCACCTCCTGACGTTAGCACTTACTGCTTAACAATCACAATAATTGGGGTACAAGGGCAGGGGAAAACTGAACACACTCTCAGGGAAACACACCCCGAATTTTAAGAAGAAGAAGTGAAAAGAGGGCAAAGGATTCAATTATGAAGGAAACATTTGGAAAGAGTTCCAGACTTGGATTTTTTACTACCAATATGTTAAATAAAGTTAAATTAAAGGTTCAATTGAAGAGAAAAAAATTAAAAAAGGACTACATGAATAATTCATGTGATGTGTTGTCGACAGGTCCTAAACTATTCTCTCCAGCTGGAGTCATGGAACTCACATTAACTCCAGAAGGATCTGTCCAGGTTTCACAGAATTATGACCTATGAAAGCAAGATGGGAAGGGGGTTCAACATGCTAATTCAACTTGAACTAGAAATCCAGGGATATGACCTGGGTGATCCCAGAGCCCTGCAGTCTGCATATCTGATCCAGAGATCCTCCTCCTTACTGGGGAAGCCAAGATGGAGACCCATCCATCAGGGAGATACTACTAGATTTATCCCAACAGCATTACCAGAAACACAGGAGCCGTGCCAGTACAGGGCCGAACAAATAATACCTTTGTACCCAGTGTCATTTGTACTCAACGCAGGAGTCTGGCCGTCTCCAGGGCTCAAAGAGAGAACTGCTAGTCCCGGCCATGAATCTACACTTCTGCCCGGCTTATTTTGTTATCTTGGACAAGCATTCTCCCACAGCATTTCACTGGTAGAATAAAGAGGGGCGAGAGAACGAATCACTCCCAACCCCACCACTGTTGTTCCCCAGGCTGTCAACACTTCTCAGCCTGCTTCACCCCCGCCTAGCCACATCGATACAGAGAAGTGACTGCCGTTTGCTTTATGATTGGCTTTCTTTCTTTTCCTCTTTCCTCTTTTCCTTTTCTTTTCACAACCCCCACTATTTCCGGTCTAATCAGTCCGGCCGGCCTGGACAACAGGACAGAAGCATTGTCTCTTTAAGTGAGAGCCGCAGACAGTGTATAACCGCATCCCCTACCCATTTCCTCGCGTTTATACTAGTGGGTACACCACTGTTTATACTAGTGGGTACACCACTGTTTATACTAGTGGGTACACCACTGTTTATACTAGTGGGTACACCACTGTTTATACTAGTGGGTACACCACTGTTTATACTAGTGGGTACACCACTGTTTATACTAGTGGGTACACCACTGTTTATACTAGTGGGTACACCACTGTTTATACTAGTGGGTACACCACTGTTTATACTAGTGGGTATTCCGTGTTTGCTGGAACAATTACAGTATGACAAATGGTCCATCAATGCCCTGTATCAGGGCAGACCTGACAGGAATCCTATACGTAGGGCGGCCATTCGCCTCCCTGCTCCGCGTCTCTGGGGTCCCATGCTTTAGTATCCATGACAACGTGCAAGCCACTCTCCACGCTTGCCACTTGACGGTGAGAGATGGGCGCCCGTGAGTGGCTGTGGAAATTAGCCTTTGACATGTCGTATTCCACTGTATTCCCGCCCTCCAAGGGGCTCTGCACAGGGAACCTCCTTTTCACAAACAAACACACACCCTTTTTCACCTCTCGTGATACTGTAAGTTACAATCCCCTGTTCCATTCCAAATGTAAAAAGCAGCAAATATAAGAGAGGGAACAACATCCCTATCCATAAACCAAGTGCATGAAATAGACAGATGGTGAGTGAGAGTGTAGAAGAGGTATCAATAGATTATCATCAGACATAAAGACCAAGCCTCAGACAACTGTCCTATTCCCTTTCCCGGTACATAAACGACTTCTCAAAAATACGATTCATCCCAGAAAACAAGACTGACATTTAATTGAGCAGCTCCTGTGCTCTACATTAAACACAGGAAAGTATTTGTTTTTCAGTCAAGTAGCAGCTGTTCATTATGCCTCACCTTTTGGCTTATTGATACAAGAAACTCGGGGGTTTTGGGAAGGGACTGAATTGCATGGGACTTCTCTGTGTTGAAGAATGGTCTATGGATGTAATACACAAAAGTATGTGGACACTTGCTCATCGAACATCTCATTCCAAAATCATGGGCAATAATATGGAGTTGGTTCCCCCTTTGCTCCAATAACAGCCTCCAATATTCTGTGAAAGCTATCCAGTAGATGTTGGACCATTGCTGCGGGGACTTGCTTCCATGCAGCCACAAGAGCATTAGTGTGGTCGGGCACTGATGTTGAGCGATAAGGCCTGGCTCGTATTCGGCTTTCAAATTCATCCCAAAGGTGGTCGATGGGGTTGAGGTCAGGGCTCTGTGCAGGCCAGTCAAGTTCTTCCAAACCGATCTTGACAAGCCATTTCTGTATGGACCTCGCTTTCGTCTAGAATGTTATTGTATGATGTAGCATTAAGATTTCCCTTCACTGGAACTAAGGGGCCTAGTCCGACCATGAAAAACAGCCCCAGACCTTTATTCCTCCTCCACCAAACTTTACAGTTGGCACTATGCATTTGGCAGGTAGCGTTCTCCTGGCATCCGCCAACCACACACACAGATTCGTCCGTCGGGCAGGCAGGTGGTGAAGCGTGATTCATCACTCCAAAGAACGCGTTTCTTGGCATTGGCATTGCACATGGTAATCGTAGGCTTGTGTGCGGCTACTCGGCCATGGAAACCCATTTCATGAAGATCCCGACGAACAGTTCTTGTGTTGCAACTGAGGACAAACGACTTTTACACGCTACGTGCTTCAGCACTCGGCGGTCCAGCTATGTGAGCTTGTGTGGCCTACACTTCGCGCCTGAGCCATTGTTGCTCCTAGTAGTTTCCACTTCACAATAACAGCACTTACAGTTGACCGGGGCAGCTCCAGCAGGGCAGAAATTTGATGAACTGACTAATTGGAAAGGTGACATCCTATGACGATGCCACGTTGAAAGTCACTGAGCTTTTCAGTAAGGCCATTCTACTGCCAATGTTTGTCAATAGAGATTGCATGGCTGTGCTTGATCTTATACATCTGTCAGCAACAGCTGAGGCTGAAATAGCTGAATCGACTAATTTGAAAGGGTGTCCACAAACTTTTGCATATATAGTGGAAAAGGCTCTAGTTCAGAGAATGATGCTTGGGTGGTTAATCATCATGTCTGTGTTTCCTGTGTATGAGGTTTTGAGTCTTATAAACACGGTATCAAAGAAGAACTGTAAAGTCAAGACAATAAGAGAGCAGGATGAACATAAAACAACTGGGGACAGAAAAACTGGATAGAGGGCCTCAAGAGTGGCGCAGCGGTCTAAGGCACTGCATCGCAGTGCTAGAGGCATCACTACAGACCCAGGTTTGGCCCGGGGGACTTTAATTGGCTCATCACGCTCTAGCAACTCCTTGTGGCAGGCCGGGCGCCTGCAGGCTGACCTCGGTCGTCAGTTGAACAGTGTTTCCTCCGACACATTGGTGCGGCTGGCTTCCGGGTTAAGCGGGCGGGTGTTAAGAAGCGCGGATTTGCGAGTCATGTTTTGGAGGACGCATGACTCGACGTTCGCTTCCTCAGCCCATTGGGGAGTTGCAGCGATGAGACGAGATCGAAATTGGGGAGAAAAAGGGGGTAAAATACACACACAAAAAAAAATATATACAGTTGAAGTCGGAAGTTTACATACACTTAGGTTGGAGTCATTAAAACTCGTTTTCAACCACTCCACAAATTTCTTGTTAACAAACTATAGTTTTGGCAAGTCGGTTAGGACATCTACTTTGTGCATGACACAAGTAATTTTTCCAACAATTGTTTACATACAGATTATTTCACTTATAATTCACTGTATCACAATTCCAGTGGGTCAGAAGTTTACATACACTAAGTTGACTGTGCCTTTAAACAGCTTGGAAAATTCCAGAAAATGATGTCATGGCTTCAGAAGCTTCTGATAGGCTAATTGATATCATTTGAGTCAGTGTACCTGTGGATGTATTTCAAAGACTACCTTCAAACTAAGTGCCTCTTTGCTTGACATCATGGGAAAATCAAAAGAAATCAGCCAAGAAATGTCCCTTTTTCAGGACCCTGTCTTTCAAAGATAATTCGTAAAAATCTAAATAACTTCACAGATCTTCATTGTAAAGAGCTTAAACATTGTTTCCTATGCTTGTTCAATGAACCATAAACAATTAATGAACATGTACCTGTAGAACGGTCGTTAAGACACTAACTGCTTACAGACGGTAGGCAATTAAGGTCACAGTTATGAAAACTTAGGACACTAAAGAGGCCTTTCTACTGACTCTGAAAAACACCAAAAGAAAGATGCCCAGGGCCCCTGCTCATCTGTGTAAACGTGCCTTAGGCATGCTGCAAGGAGGCATGAGGACTGCAGATGTGGCCAGGGGAATAAATTGCAATGTCCGTACTGTGAGACGCCTAAGACAGCGTTACAGGGAGACGGGACGGACAGCTGATCGTCCGCGCAATGGCAGACCGTGTAACAACACCTGCACAGGATCGGTACATCCGAACATCACACCTGCGGGACAGGTACAGGATGGCAACAACAACTGCCCGAGATACACTAAGAACGCACAATCCCTCCATCAGTGCTCAGACTGTCCGCAATAGGCTGAGAGAGGCTGGACTAACGGGTGGTCGGCCTGTTGTAAGGCAGGTCTCACCAGACATCACCGGCAACAACGTTGCCTATGGGCACAAACCCACCGTTGCTGGACCAGACAGGACTGGCAAAAAGTGCTCTTCACTGACGAGTCGCGGTTTTGTCTCACCAGGCGTGATGGTCGGATTCGCGTTTATTGTCGAAGGAATGAGCCTTACACCGAGGCCTGTACTCTGGCGCAGGATCAATTTGGAGGTGGAGGGTCCGTCATGGTCTGGGGCGGTGTGTCACAGCATCATCGGACTGAGCTTGTTGTTATTGCAGTAAAATCTCAACGCTGTACGTTACAGGGAAGACATCCTCCTCCCTCATGTGGTACCCTTCCTGCAGACTCATCCTGAGCTGACCCTCCAGCATGACAATGCCACCAGCCATACTGCTCGTTCTGTGCGTGATTTCCTATAAAGACAGGAATGTCAGTGTTCTGCCATGGCCAGCGAAGAGCCTGGATCTCAATTCTATTGAGCATGTCTGGGACCTGTTGGATCGGAGGGTGAGGGCTAGGGCCATTCCCCCCAGAAATGTCCGGGAACTTGCAGATGCCTTGGTGGAAGAGTGGGGTAACATCGCACAGCAAGAACTGGCAAATCTGGTGCAGTCCATGAGGAGTAGATGCACTGCAGTACTTAATGCAGCTGGTGGCCACACCAGATACTGGCTGTTACTTTTGATTTTGACCCCCCTTTGTTCAGGGACACATTATTCAATTTCTGTGAGTCACATGTCTGTGGAACTTGTTCAGTTTATGTCTCAGTTGTTGAATCTTGTTATGTTCATACAAATATTTACACATGTTAAGTTTGCTGAAAATAAACGCAGTTGACAGTGAGAGAACGTTTATTTTTTTGCTGAGTTTATATATATGTTTATTGGTGAGACACAAGGTCTGGCCAGGTCTGGTTGCTCATGAACAAATAGGCAGAAGACTAGGGATAGCCAAGAATATCAAGGTCAGAAAGCATCAAATCTGTGCCGGTCACCATCAATGATCTGTTATCAAGAACAGAAAAGATTACCAGTGCACAGTGAAGCTACATAAAGTGGGCGTATGTGACAACCAGGAGATATGTGAAGAGGTGTCAGTGTTCGATAACCAGTATGAATTATACACCTGGATTGTGCAACAGTTGCCCATTATTCTTTTCAAAATTCTTCAAGTTCTGTCAAATTGGTTGTTGATCATTGCTAGACAACCATGTTCAGATCTTGCCATAGATTTTTATAAGTAGATTTAAGTCAAATCTGTAACTCGGCCACTCAGGAACATTCACTGTCTTCTTGGTAAGAAACTCCTGTGTAGATTTGGCTTTTTGTTTTAGGTTATTGTCCTGCGGAAAGGTGAATTCATCTCCCAGTGTCTGGTGGAACGCAGACTGAACCAGGTTTTCCTCTAGGATTTGGGTGTGCTTAGCTCCATTCCATTTCTTTTTTATCCTGAAAAACTCCCCAGTCCTGAACGATTACAAGCATACCCATAACATGATGCAGCCACCACTATGATTGAAAATATAGAGAATGGTACTCAGTAATTTGTTGTATTAGATTTGCCCCAAACATAACACTTTGTATTCAGGACAAAAAGTGAATTGCTTTGCCAATTTCTTTGCAGTATTACTTTAGTGCCTTGTTGCAAACCGGATGCATGTTTTGGACAATTTTTATTCTGTACAGGCTTCTTTCTTTTCACTCTGTCAATTAGGTTAGTATTCTGGAGTAACTACAGCAGGGGTGGGCAAACGTTTTGGCTCGAGGGCCACATCAGGATTTTGAAATTCAACGGAGGGACGTATTTTTGGGGGGACCAATTGTTTGTTAAATTCAATTTGTGGGGGCCTCCTGAGTGGCGCAGTGGTCTAAGGCACTGTATCGCAGTGCTTGAGGCGTCACTACAGACCCGGGTTCGATCCCAGGATGTGTCACAGGTGGCCGTGACTGGGAGCCCCATGAGGCGGCCCACAATTGGCTCAGCGTCGTCCGGGTTAGGAGAGGGTTTGGCAGCACGCTGACATGGTTGCCAGGTGTATGGTGTTTCCTCTGACACATTGGTGCATCTGGCTTCCGGGTTAAGTGGGCATTGTGTCAAGAAGCAGTGCAGCTTGGCTGGGTCGTGTTTCTGAGGACGCATGGCTCTCAACCTTCGCCTCTTCCGAGTCCGTACAGGAGTTGCAGCGATGGGACAAGACTGTAACTACCAATTGGATACCATGAAGAAAATAAAAGATTATGTCTCGTGGGCCGGATTGAAGTGCCCGGCGGGCAGTACTTTGCCCCCCTTGAACTACAGTATAGTACAATGTTGTTGATCCATCCTCAGTTCTCCTACCACAGCCATTAAACTCTGTAACTGCTTTAAAGTCACCATTGGCCTCATGATGAAATTCCTGAGCGGTTTCCTTCCTCTCCGGCAACTGAGTTAGGAAGGACGCCTGTATCTTTGTAGTGACTGGGTGAATTGATACACCATCAAAAGTGTAATTAATAACTTCACCATGCTCAAAGGGATATTCAATGTCTGTTTGTTTTTGTTTTTTTACCCATCTACCAATAGGTGCCCTTCTTTGAAAGGCATTGGAAAACCTCCCTGGTCTTTATGTTTGAAATTCTCTGCTCAACTGAGGGACTTTGCAGATAATTGTATGTGTGGGGTACAGAGATGATGTAGTCATAAAAAAATGATGTTAAACTCTATTATTTCACAAAGAGTGAGGCAATGCAACTTATTATGTGACTTGTTAAGCAAATGTGTACTCCTGAACTTATTTAGGCTTGCCATAACAAAGGGGTTGAATACTTATTGACTCAAGATATTTCACATTTTAATTTTTAATTCATTTGTAAAAATTTCTACAAACATAATTCCACTTTGACATTATGAGGTATTGTGTGTAGGCCAGAAACAAAACAATCTCTATTTAATCCATTTTGAATTCAGTCTGTAACATAATAAAATGTGGAAAAGTGTGAATACTTTCTGAAGCCACTGTAGCGAAAGAAACAGCCCTGGCGCTGTACTTATCATGCACAGTACACTTTGACACATACACCTCTGTGGTGTTTATACTAAACTACAGTTGGAAGCTTAAAGTCATAAAATGCTTATGTGAAAGAAGGAAACAAAGCTTTGCAAATGTCTTGCACTGTCAGGAGCAGGATTTTTAGGGTTTGTGATTAATTCTATTTGGATAAACATGAAAGGGAGGGGAGAAATGGCTCCAGCTCTAGGAGGTAGGGTGTCAACTGATATAACCCAGCGTCTCATTTTCACCAGTTTGGGAGCAGACCGTTTTGCAGTGCCTTGCGGTTCTTAGTTATCTTCTGACTTTGTCTAATTCAATCAACACAACTCAGATCTGACTGTGAAATGGCACTCAGATCCCTTCAAGCTCAGCAAGTCAGAAAACACTAAATAAGTGGAACAGTCAAACTGACTAAATGAGCAAAGCACATGAGAAATAACTGCTGCTTTATCTCGAGCTGAGACCTCGTCCACTGTGGATGATGAGGAGGAGGGCATGCAAGCTGGCCATCAGCTTTCTGTTGAAGTTACAGGATTGCATTCAGAGGGGACACAGGAGTCAAGTGCTGTGATGACGCTGCAGATGCTGCCTTGCTGTAATGTAGTGTACAGTAGGAGGTCAGCTTGTCACAGGAGACTGAATTCCCCCAGTTAATCACCTCCTCATAATGCTGATGTATCATTTCTGATACAACACTACCAAAATAGACAAAATTAAATTATCTCCAACATATACACTGGATACTGGCTCTACCAGACAAAACATTTTAGCAAACAGACACAACATTCGGATTTAAAGGCCATTAGGGATTAAATTGTTTGCCAATTTCGAGTGGGAGAAGTGGGCGAAATGGTATGAGAGAAAGGAACACAGGAAGGGAACACCCACCCTCAGCCAGCCCCCAAAATAAGCCCTGCCAGATCACCACAATCCCCTTCCATTCACCTCCTAATTCAAAGCGCCATTACATTATTAGATTTAATAAGCTCAAATAGCAGTTTGGGCCCCATCGTCATTATAAAGCCTTTACTTTCGTGCTGACTGCCAAATCTGTTTTGCACTAGCTACAGACTGCCAAACCCAACAATGGCAGATTAGTGAAGCCCTTCTCCCTTTGCAACAGAGGTTAATAAAAAGTGACAGGGCTAAGTCCAGTCCAATTAAGTATGCTGAGAGATATTATAGTAGTTTGTTACATCAGATGGTTATTGGATTAAACAGCATGCACAACAATTACATTTAAATTTTAATTTTCGGCACGCATAGAAAATAGGCTCTGAGTCTGAGAGAGCACGTGTCAGAACAAAGGCGGTATTACAATAACCCCTATTGTTCTATCTCACACTTCTACTAGACATTAGGGCTGGGAATTGCCAGGGACCTCACAATATGATATTATCACGATACTTAGGTGCCAATACGGTATGTGTTGCGATTTTCACGATTCTATATGTAACGTGATTCGATACTGTGATTTTGTTGAGATTCAATGTTCCAAACATATTACTCACTATTTGTCTGCTGCAGAGACAAGAGAGAGCCATGAGAAAATGAGTTTTGATCAGTCATGGAAATAAAAATGCTGAAAACAAATTGTCTCCCTATTTAAAAAGAAGATGGAAAAACACTAGCGTTCTGGTGCAGGTACAGCAAACTAGCGCAAAAAGAATATAGTCAAAAAGACACGATATATCGTCAAAAATAATATCCCGATATGTAACTGTATCGATTTTTCCCCCCGTCACTACTAGGCATACTGTAGTATGGAATGATAGAGAGAGAGTCACGCCACTGTGGATCGTTTTCACACATTACTTAATCAATGTTTTCAAACTAAATTTGTGGACAGATCTAAATTACACCAAACTAGTGAATGGAATGGAACAGGTTGGAAGTTTTATTTATATTTATTTATTTTACCTTTATTTAACTAGGCAAGCCAGTTAAGAATAAATTCTTATTTTCAATGACGGCCTAGGAACAGTGTGTTAACTGCCTTGTTCAGGGGAAGGATGACAGAATTTTACCTTGTCAGCCTTTCGGTTGCAAGTCCAACACTCTAACCACTAGGCTACCTGCCACCCCTACACTCTAACCACTAGGCTACCTGCCGCCCCTACACTCTAACCACTAGGCTACCTGCCGCCCCTACACTCTAACCACTAGGCTACCTGCCACCCCTACACTCTAACCACTAGGCTACCTGCCGCCCCTACACTCTAACCACTAGGCTACCTGCCGCCCCTACACTCTAACCACTAGGCTACCTGCCGCCCCTACACTCTAACCACTAGGCTACCTGCCGCCCCTACACTCTAACCACTAGGCTACCTGCTGCCCCTACACTCTAACCACTAGGCTACCTGCCACCCCTACACTCTAACCACTAGGCTACCTGCCACCCCTACACTCTAACCACTAGGCTACCTGCCACCCCTACACTCTAACCACTAGGCTACCTGCCGCCCATACACTCTAACCACTAGACTACCTGCCGCCCCAAACTGGAAGTTTACTAACCCTTGCTAGCATATATTGAATTGACCAGGCTACTTTAAGTCTTAGTCATTGGTTTTATGTCTTCCTGAATACAGAGTTAGTCAATTTCTCTATACATTTCCATGTAGTAAATCTAGTCTAATTTACAGTATCTACATTTTCCATCCATGAAACAACCAGAACAATGAGACAAAGTCAATCATCCAAAGACCTTATTTTATAGTGCAGATGAGAGGCCTGCAGTCTGCAGAAATGAAAGCCCACCAGAGAAGATAGTAGCCTAAACACATGACTTTAACAATGGCAGCAAGTAGGGCATTCTGTCCAGTGGTCATCCACCCATCCCTGCACCCCACACTCAGACAGCCCAGTTAGCCAATGCATTGTTAGCACTGCTGGGGTCACTGCAGCCCACCATAAACCTATCCGATTTTTACGACCCTCTGCTTTATTAGATGAGAAATCAGCTGTCCATATCTGCCAGAAATATGGACTTCTCATCTGCAGTCAAATGCTCTTCCCATCTTCTCAGAAATGGCTCATACATGTTCCAGTTCAGTTATACCTGCTGCAGCCAGGCAGCCAGAAGCAGGCCAGGGGAGAAGGGGCTCAATCAGTGTGTCTCCTGGGGTATTCCCCACTGTCCCGTTCCCTTCGATAAATCTCAGTGCTTTACGATTAAGTACATAAAATGAGTCATAGATCTGGACGGTAAATAAGATCTTGTCAGTGGAGCTGACGCCAAGCCAGGCTCCTCCTCCTCCAGATACTCCCTCAGTATCCCAGCCCTCAGACTACTGCTATTGAACTGAAGCTAAAATGTTCCAATAAATAAGGCTGCTATTTTCCTGTGGACGTTTATGGTGCCACCCTGAAGCACGATTTGTAAACATATATAGAAAAAAAATAACAAAACAGCAGTGTAAATTCAGACAACTTTACTCATTTGCTGTAAATTCAGGCACTGGCTCCTCTCTTATCGATATTATGAAAAAACATCACCATTGGCAAGAAATCCACAAACCACCTGACCCTCTACTGTCTAACGCATTCACATGCTGTTGCTATGACAATGAACTGTGTTTGTATCTTTTGTCGAAATGCTTCTCACTGGTAAAAAGCTAGGTAATCAATGAATCAATCCAGCCATCTAAAACAGGCATATCCATACTGTACATGTATGAATCAAAGATGTATTTAATGTACTGAGGGCATTTATTAGACTCTTAATGCATGCATGAAAGTAACTATGCAAATATCCCTTTTGAGTAGATTCACTTTTATATTTAAACTTATGGCAATGTTTAGGAATTTGAAAAAACAGTGTGTGTCTGAAGAATGCTCTGTGGACCTGACAGACCAGTCTCAGGGCCAGCCCTGAGGGTTGATGAGCTCAAAATGTACTTAGATGCACTGATGGACACTTGCTACCCAGCCCCAGCTAATCATTGTGGCCGGTTCGTTTACACTGGTCCAAAATGACTCCCTGAATGAAAGCCTTTGCATATTAAGCAGACAAACAGACAATGGAGACACACTGCTGGTGCACAAGAGAGGAACCAAATATCAGCAGTGACATGGTGGGAAGAGACACAGTGTGCTCTAGAGTGTGTACAAATGGAAATTGACAATCTAATTGATAGTCAGCAGCATGTTAGATAGATGCTATTGAAATACTGTGCATACTGAGAATGTATCTTGAACGTAGTGCCTTCAGAAAGTATTCTTACCGACTTATTCCACATTTTGTTGGCTACAGGCTGATATCAAAATGGATGAAATCAACAAAAAAATCTCACCCATCTACACACAATACCCCATAATGACAAAGTGAAAACCTGTTTTTTGACATTTTTGAAAATGAAACACAGAAATATCTTATTTTGCATAAGTATTCACACCCCTGAGTCAATACATGTTAGAATCCCTTCCGGCAGTGATTACAGCTGTGAGTCTTTCTGGGAAAGTCTCTAAGAGCTTTACACACCTGGATTGTACAATATTTGCACATCATTGTTAAAAATAAATATTCAAGTTCTGTCAAGTTGGTTGTTGATCATTTCTAGGCAGCCATTTTCAAGTCTCTCCATAGATTTTCAAGCTGGTTTAAGTCAAAACTGTAATTAGGCCACTCAGGAACATTCAATGTCGTCTTGGTAAGCAACTCCAGTGAATATTTGCCCTTGTGTTTTAGGTTATTGTCCTGCTGAAAAGTGAATTTGTCTCCCAGTGTCTGTTGGATAGCAGACTCAACCAGGTTTTCCTCTAGGATTTTGCCTGTGCTTAGCTATATTCCGTCCTTGCTGATGACAAGCATACCCATAACATGATGCAGCCACCACCATGCTTGAAAATATGAAGAGTGGTACTCAGTGATGTGTTGTGTTGGATTTGCCCCAAACATTTGCCTCAAGACAAAAAGTTGATTTATTTGCCACATTTTTTGCAGTTTTACTTTAGTGCCTTATTGCAAACCAGATGCATGTTTTGGAATATTTTTTATTCTGTACAGGCTTCCTTCTTTTCACTCTGTCATTTAGGTTAGTATTGTGGAGTAACTCAGTTTTCTCCTACCGCAGCCATTAAACTCTGTAACTGTTTTTTATTTTTACCTACAGTTGAAGTCGGAAGTTTACATACACTAAGGTGGGAGTCATTAAAACCCGTTTTTCAACCACTCCACAAATTTCTTGTTAAGAAACTATAGTTTTGGCAAGTCGGTTAGGACATCTACTTTGTGCATGACACAAGTCATTTTTCCAACTATTGTTTACGGACAGATTATTTCACTTATAATCCACTGTATCACAAGTATCACAAGTATAAACACCATGGGACCACGCAGCCGTCATACCCGCTCAGGAAGGAGATGCGTTCTGTCTCCTAGAGATGAACGTACTTTGGTGCTAAAAGTGCAAATCAATCCCAGAACAACAGCAAAGGACCTTGTGAAGATTCTGGAGGAAACAGGTACAAAGTATCTATATCCACAGTAAAACGAGTCCTATATCGACATAACCTGAAAGGCCGCTCAGCAAGGAAGAAGACACTGCTCCAAAACCGCCATAAAAAAAGCCAGACTATGGTTTGCAACTGCACATGGGGACAAAGATCGTACTTTTTGGAGAAATGTCCTCTGGTCTGATGAAACAAAAATAGAACTGTTTGGCCATAATAACCATCGTTATGTTTGGAGGAAAACGGGGGAGGCTTGCAAGCTGAAGAACACCATCCCAACCGTGAAGCACGGGGGTGGCAGCATCATGTTGTGGGGGTACATTGCTGCAGGAGGGACTGGTGCACTTCACAAAATAGATGACATCACGAGGAAGGAAAATTATGTGGATATATTGAAGCAACATCTCAAGACATCAGTCAGGAAGTTAAAACTTGGTCGCAAATGGGTCTTCCAAATTGACAATGACCCCAAGCATACTTCCAAAGTTGTGGCTAAATGGCTTAAGGACAACAAAGTCAAGGTATTGGAGTGGCCATCACAAAGCCCTGACTTCAATCCCATGGAAAATGTGTGGGCAGAACTGAAAAAGTGTGTGCGAGCAAGGAGGCCTACAAACCTGATTCAGTTACACCAGCTCTGTCAGGAGGAATGGGCCAAAATTCACCCAACTTATTGTGGGAAGCTTGTGGAAGGCTACCCGAAACGTTTGACCCAAGTTAAACAATTTAAAGGCAATGCTACAAAATACTAATTGAGTGTATGTAAACTTCTGACCCACTGGGAATGTGATGAAAGAAATAAAAGCTGAAATAAATCATTCTCTCTACTATTATTCTGACATTTCACATTCTTAAAATAAAGTGGTGATCCTAACTGACCTAAGAGAGGAATTGTTACTAGGATTAAATGTCAGGAATTGTGAAAAACTGAGTTAAAAATGTATTTGGCTAAGGTGTATGTAAACTTCCGACTTCAACTGTATCTACCAATAGGTGCCCTTTTTTGCGAGGCATTGGAAAACCTCTCTGGTCTTTGTGGTTGAATCTGTGTTCACTGCTCGACTGAGGGATCTTACAGATAATTGTATGTGTGGGGTACAGAGATGAGGTAGACATTAAAAAAAACAGAATGAGTCCATGCAACTTATTATGTGACTTGTTAAGCTAATTTTTACTCCTGAACTTATTTAGGCATGCCATAACAAATGGGTTAAATACTTATTGACTGAAGACATTTCAGCTTTTCATTTTTTATTAATTTGTAAAGAATTCTAAAAACATAATTCCACTTTGACATGATGGGGTATTAACAGGTAGGCCTGTTACACAACATCTAAATTCAAGCTGTAATACAACAACATTCGGAAAAAGTCAAGAGGTGTGAATACTTTCTGAAGGCACTGTATGTCACACCTTTCCTGAGAGTCCATTTTTAGTCGTGTCTGATTCAAAAGAAATAAGTCTGTTTCAGTTTCACAACTGCCATTCCTCAACTTAAACACTAAGTGCACATATCTCTCTATGTCAAACAATGATGTCTCAATAGTGGTACAAAAGTAATAAGTTAGAAGGTTTTAAAAGAAAACCAGGCATGCAATCAACTTGGAATTCAAAAGCCCGGCTTCCACAGTTGTAGAATCAGAGAGTGAATAGAGGAAAACGACCGTTTCACAAAGACTCAAAAACAGCTTCCCAAGTCAGTAAGAAAGGAACCTTTTAAAGTGATACCAACTATTGTTCATCTTTGCACAATGCCATATTTAAATACAATATGTGTACTTTAATAATGAATTATGCTGAAGCATCCTTAAACTGAGACACAGGCGATATTTGAGAGCAATTGAGAAGAGTGATAATAAAAGAGCAAACGAAATGAAAAACAACTCGTATTTCTCTGTAGATATTGAGTCATCAATAGATTCTGACAGCAGTTGTGGAGTGGGCATTGAACATCGGGTTTATAGGCCTCATTATTTAACATGTTAAGAGTCTCCCCATGGCTCTATGAAAATTTGATGGCAGTATTACAGCTAGTTCGCTGGCTCCTCAGTCCTACTCAACGTTTATGCGCATGCAAATGGTTGAGAGAAGCCAAGGCAGATATGATAAAGACCTCTCTATTGGACGCACACATATAATAATGATTGTCCACTACTGTGTTTTCCTACAGAAATAGACACCCTACTACACCTTCAATATGGAAAACTGAAGAGAGGTAGATTTGCTGCAGTGGTGCACGGCCTGACTTAGCCGTTTTCTGTCTCTGGATCTGCATACAGTAAAAAAAAAAACATTCCTGTAAATAAAGATGGCTGTCCGGCAACTGTCTTCCCAGCAACAATGGTATTGACCGTAGTCAGATGCTAAGCTGATTAAAAATTGATCCATTTCGAAAAAATCTAATCAACTGAACAGGATTCTTTCATAGGGTGGAGTTGGGGTAGTGGTGGTGGGGGTGGTCAGCAGCTGACATAGAGGCAGACCTGTCATTAACCCCTGCACCCCCACACAGCCCTTTGCACCATGCACCCCAGCAGCACACGTCCCTTAGCACCCCGGGACCAGACACGGCCCAGACGCCCTGAATTATTCAGCAGTCTAGTAGAGGCTACGGCCACCACGTCTATTTATGCGTGGCAGAGGAGGGTAGTGGCTCTAATGGCCAGTCCAGAGGAGCCCTGGGTCCCAGCGGAGTCACCCGTGGAGGGAGGAGGGGAGGAGGGGCCATAGCACAGGGCTGCAGGGGATGTGAGAGCGAATTCATCAGTGGCTGAGGTCACAGCGGGTTAATGATGCTGCACGTCTAGACGGACGCCAGGTTCACACCCTGCCCAAAAGGCTATGGGCAGTGAGGCCAAGGTCCACTAATACTTTTATCTCTAAAGGAAAACCGGTGCCAGAACATTAACTCTTTGGGGGCATTTATAATAAGCTGGTGTTATTGACTGTTGCCATGGATCCACACATGGTTACACTGGGTGCATCCTCCCTTTCATATTTCAGCCAACACATAAACCCGGCTGCTGATCATTTCTATTGGTATTTGCAATATGTTTTAATGGTGCCGTCTACCGCCACGTGCTATCTAAATAAAAATCACTCAGCTGTAGAGAGAGTTCACTTCATATCAAACATAACTGAATAAATCAAATTAGAGGATAACTCTTCAAATGATGTTCACTAGGAGGAATTCAAAAGCTCGCCTGGGCAACCCCCTTGATTACTGACTCCATACACTTACCCCCTTATCATCACACAGACAATTAAAACAGCTAGAGTGGCACCCCCACCACGGCAGAGAGTCATTCAGTAATCAGGGCGAGAGGGTGAGGCACAAGGGTGGGGTACACTGTTGGCAACCGTCCCATCACCATGAGTTCTATCTATCACCTTGGCGACCATGTTGAGTTCAAGGTGGCTTAGCAGTTCAGACGTCTTTTTCTGTTCCGTATTGTTCGTGTCCTGTATATATTTATATTTACACCTTTCTTCGCATATCTTTTATCTATTTTATTATCCAAGAACTCAACTACAAAAGCTTTCCTGCAAAAGCTTTCCTGCAACCCGCTTCACCAATTACAAAAAGTATTACTTACCTCAATCTGAAAATCCATCGTGGAAGCTAGCCAGGGGCTAATTCAGAAGCTAGCCTGAAAGCTAACCAGAAGCTACTCCGATAGCTAGCCAGAAGCTAATCTGTAGTTGCCCCGAAATTAGCCGGTTTGCTGGCTAGCGTTGGTGTTTCAGCTGCCCACGTTTAGTGGTCATCAGCTATTCCTTTAGCTCGATAATCTACCGGCACTTTTGTGCAACGCGACTCGGACCGGAGCATTCCGGGACTCTTTTTCTCTCAGTTTCCCCGGATTCCAGCCGCAGGCTCTGGACACTTGTACCTTGATTTCGCAGCTAGCTAGCTGCAAACCGTGTGACTATTGGCTTACGTCGACCCCGGAGCAAACTCTAATCATTCTGGAGCTAGCCAGCTGAGGAGTTCCATCACCATCCGGACCCGTTTCTTTTGTTGCTGCTGCAGATACGGAACCCCACCGGGCCTTCACGACTGACTGCCGCGACTGACTGCCGACGTTATCTGCCCGAGGGATTTATCCAACTGGCACCTCCGTCCCGACGTTACCTGAACGCTCATCTGAGGCCCGCTAATCGTTAGCTGTCTTATCGGCTGCTATTTGAACAAGTATATTGGACAACTATTATTATTATTATTATTTATTTATTTTATTTTTTCCTTGGGTCACTATATCTATTTTGCCAATTTGGATCGATCCCCTCTACCACACGGAACCCCACTACACGGAACCCCACTAACCTACCGACGGAAACGCACGAGGTATCTACAAACAGACCTCCATCCTATGCTGCTACCGATAGCCATATACCCGGCCAGCTGTCTGGATCGCCACGACCCCAACCAACCTCTACTCACTGGACCCTTATTGATCACTCGATTAGCATGCCTCTCCTTAATGTAAATATGCCTTGTCCATTGCTGTTCTGGTTAGTGTTTATTGGCTTATTTCACTGTAGAGATTCTAGCCCTGCTCTCTATACCATATCCAACCTCTCAGTTCCACCACCCACATATGCGATGACATCACCTGGTTTCAATGATGTTTCTCATCATCACTCAATACCTAGGTTTACCTCCACTGTATTCACATCCTACCATACCTTTGTCTGTACATTATTCCTTTAAACTATTTTATCGCCCCCAGAAACCTCCTTTTACTCTCTGCTCTAGTAGCTCTAGGCGACCAATTCTCATAGCTTTTAGCCGTACCCTTATCCTACTCCTCCTCTGTTCCTCTGGTGATGTAGAGGTGAATCCAGGCCCTGCAGTACCTGGCTCCACTCCTATTCCCCAGGCGCTCTCTTTTGATGACTTCTGTAACCGTAATAGCCTTGGCTTCATGCATGTTAACATTAGAAGCCTCCTCCCTAAGTTTGTTTTGTTCACTGCTTTAGCACACTCTGCCAACCCGGATGTTTTAGCCGTGTCTGAATCCTGGCTTAGAAAGACCACCAAAAATTCAGACATTTTCATCCCCAATTACAAGATTTTCAGACAAGATAGAACGGCCAAAGGGGGCGGTGTTGCAATCTACTGCAAAGACTGCCTGCAGAGTTCTGTTATACTATCCAGGTCTGTTCCCAAACAATTTGAACTTCTACTTTTAAAAATCCACCTCTCTAAAAACAAGTCTCTCACCGTTGCCGCCTGCTATAGACCACCCTCTGCCCCCAGCTGTGCTCTGGACACTATATGTGAACTGATTGCCCCCCATCTATCTTCAGAGCTCGTGCTGCTAGGCGACCTAAATTTGAACATGCTCAACACCCCAGCCACCCTACAATCTAAGCTTGATGCCCTCAATCTCACACAAATTATAAATGAACCTACCAGGTACCACCCCAATTCCGTAAACACGGGTACCCTCATAGATATCATCCTAACAAACTTGCCCTCCAAATACACCTCTGCTGTTTTCAACCAAGATCTCAGCGATCACTGCCTCATTGCCTGCATCCGTAATGGGTCAGCGGTCAAACGACCTCCACTCATCACTGTCAAACGCTCCCTGAAACACTTCAGCGAGCAGGCCTTTCTAATCGACCTGGCCGGGGTATCCTGGAAGGATATTGATCTCATCCCGTCAGTAGAGGATGCCTGGTCATTTTTTAAAAATGCCTTCCTCACCATCTTGAATAAGCATGCCCCATTCAAGAAATTTAGAACCAGGAACAGATATAGCCCTTGGTTCTCTCCTGACCTGACTGCCCTTAACCAACAGAAAAACATCCTATGGCGTTCTGCATTAGCATCGAACAGCCCCCGTGATATGCAACTTTTCAGGGAAGCCAGAAACCAATATACACAGGCAGTTAGAACAGCCAAGGCTAGCTTTTTCAAGCAGAAATTTGCTTCCTGCAACACAAATTCAAAAAAGTTCTGGGACACCGTAAAGTCCATGGAGAATAAGAACACCTCCTCCCAGCTTCCAACCGCTCTTAAGATAGGAAACACTGTCACCACCGACAAATCCACTATAATTGAGAATTTCAATAAGCATTTTTCTACGGCTGGCCATGCCTTCCACCTGGCTACCCTGGCTAACAGCACTGCCCTCCCCTCTGCTACTCGCCCAAGCCTTCCCCATTTCTCTTTCTCCCAAATACAGTCAGCTGATGTTCTAAATGAGCTGCAAAATCTGGACCCTTACAAATCAGCCGGGCTAGATAATCTGGACCCTTTCTTTCTAAAACTATCTGCTGAAATTGTTGCCACCCCTATTACTAGCCTCTTCAACCTCTCTTTCGTGTCGTCTGAGATCCCCAAAGATTGGAAAGCAGCTGCGGTTATCCCCCTCTTCAAAGGGGGGGACACCCTTGACCCTAACTGCTACAGACCTATATCTATCCTACCCTGCCTTTCTAAGGTCTTCGAAAGCCAAGTCAACAAACAGATTACCGACCATTTCGAATCCCACCACACCTTCTCCGCAATGCAATCTGGTTTCAGAGCTGGTCATGGGTGCACCTCAGCCACGCTCAAGGTCATAAACGATATCGTAACCGCCATCGATAGGAAACAATACTGTGCAGCCGTATTCATTGACCTGGCCAAGGCCTTTGACTCTGTCAATCACCACATCCTCATTGGCAGACTCGACAGCCTTGGTTTCTCTAATGATTGCCTCGCCTGGTTCACCAACTACTTCTCTGATCGAGTTCAGTGTGTCAAATCGGAGGGTCTGTTGTCCGGGCCTCTGGCAGTCTCTATGGGGGTGCCACAGGGTTCAATTCTTGGACCGACTCTCTTCTCTGTTTACATCAATGATGTCGCTCTTGCTGCTGGTGATTCTCTGATCCACCTCTACGCAGACGACACTATTCTGTATACTTCTGGCCCTTCTTTTGACACTGTGTTAACAACCCTCCAGGCGAGCTTCAATGCCATACAACTCTCCTTCCGTGGCCTCCAACTGCTCTTAAATACAAGTAAAACCAAATGCATGCTCTTCAACCGATCACTGCCTGCTCCTGCCCGCCTGTCCAACATCACTACTTTGGACGGCTCTGACTTAGAATATGTGAACACCTACAAATACCTAGGTGTCTGGTTAGACTGTAAACTCTCCTTCCAGACTCACATCAAACATCTCCAATCCAAAGTCAAATCTAGAATTGGCTTCCTATTCCGCAACAAAGCATCCTTTACTCATGCTGCCAAACATACCCTTGTAAAACTGACCATCCTACCAATCCTCGACTTCGGTGATGTCATTTACAAAATAGCCTCCAAAACCCTACTCAATAAATTGGATGCAGTCTATCACAGTGCCATCCGTTTTGTCACCAAAGCCCCATATACTACCCACCACTGCGACCTGTACACTCTCGTTGGCTGGCCCTCGCTTCATACTCGTCGCCAAACCCACTGGTTCCAGGTCATCTACAAGACCCTGCTAGGTAAAGTCCCCCCTTATCTCAGCTCGCTGGTCACCATAGCAGCACCTACCTGTAGCACGCGCTCCAGCAGGTATATCTCTCTAGTCACCCCCAAAACCAATTCTTCCTTTGGACGCCTCTCCTTCCAGTTCTCTGCTGCCAATGACTGGAACGAACTACAAAAATCTCTGAAACTGGAAACACCTATCTCCCTCACTAGCTTTAAGCACCAGCTGTCAGAGCAGCTCATAGATTACTGCACCTGTACATAACCCATCTACAATTTAGCCCAAACAACTACCTCTTTACCTACTGTATTTATTTATTAATTTATTTTGCTCCTTTGCACCCCATTATTTCTGTCTCTACTTTGCACTTTCTTCCACTGCAAACCAACCATTCCATTGTTTTATTTTTATTTATTTTTTATTTATTTATTTATTTTTTAGTTTTTATTTTTTATTTTTTATTTTACTTGCTGTGTTGTACTCACTTCGCCTCCATGGCCTTTTATATTTTTATTTATTTATACATATATTTGTTTGCCTTCACCTCCCTTATCTCACCTCACTTGCTCACATTGTATATAGACTTATTTATTTTTTTCACTGTATTATTGACTATATGTTTGTTTTACTCCATGTGTAACTATGTGTTGTTGTATGTGTCGAACTGCTTTGCTTTATCTTGGCCAGGTCGCAATTGTAAATGAGAAC